>NC_086451.1:479941390-480030959 GCF_028390025.1 Pseudophryne corroboree
GTATCCCAGGCGGGTGTAATCTGCATACAGGGGTATCCCAGGCGGGTGTAATCTGCATACAGGGGTATCCCAGGCAGGTGTAATCTGCATACAGGTGTATCCCAGGCGGGTGTAATCTGCATACAGGTGTATCCCAGGCTGGTGTAATCTGCATACAGGTGTATCCCAGGCGGGTGTAATCTGCATACAGGTGTATCCCAGGCGGGTGTAATCTGCATACAGGGGTATCCCAGGCGGGTGTAATCTGCATACAGGGGTATCCCAGGCGGGTGTAATCTGCATACAGGGGTATCCCAGGCGGGTGTAATCTGCATACAGGGGTATCCCAGGCAGGTGTAATCTGCATACAGGTGTATCCCAGGTGGGTGTAATCTGCATACAGGTGTATCCCAGGCGGGTGTACTATATATACAGGTGTATCCCAGGTGGGTGTAATCTGCATACAGGTGTATCCCAGGCGGGTGTAATCTGCATACAGGTGTATCCCAGGCGGGTGTACTATATATACAGGTGTATCCCAGGCGGGTGTAATCTGCATACAGGTGTATCCCAGGCGGGTGTAATCTGCATACAGGTGTATCCCAGGCAGTTTGGGACCAGTCTCGGGGCATCTGTAAAGTCACCTGGTGCAGGTATAATCTGTTTTGTTAATGCTTTGTATAATAGAAGTATTTTATATGGGATTTTCCCTCATTTTCTGAACTGCTACAAATGACTCCTGGTTGCTAATGGTAACACCATCATTTTGTCAGCGTTTGGAATTTGCGTCTCTATATTTGGATTTTGGTGACCTTTTCTGTTTCCATACATATAAGGATGGAGCGACGGTTGTCCCATGTTTATCTCCCTACATTTCTGCCTGTGAAATAATCTGATAAACTGTGTTTCTGAGTGTGAGCTGAGGTTACCGGGGGACAGGGGGTGGGGAGCGGTTTCAGGGGGGTTTATAATCATTGTGCTGCAATTATAAATCACATGTGTGCCGCTGTAGGTGAGTGCACAGGAACATTCATTATGTCCCAGCACCTAGGGGTGCCCGGCCCAATGATAAGCAGTGGTCACCATTCCTGGTGCCGTATATTCGCCTCCTAATGTGTGTCCCCTTCCTAAATACAACTGATAATTGTAATTATATACATATGGGACCTCTCTATCATTAATGTTCAATGACAATGTCAATGATATCTGTTCCTGCGGCCGTTACAATAACAAATAATGGATGTGCCCCACTTATTAATGGAATACTATATTATGGTCCTTTATTCACGAAATATGATATTTGTGCCCCTTATGTAATATTTGTGCAGTATTAATATTTATGATGACCTCATTTTTTTCTATCGTTGCTAGTCTTTGTGATACAAATAAGTTACAGTCTGCAGAATATATAACAGGTCATCTATAGACAGTGCGGAGCCCTCAGTATATACTGTGCTGTTGTGACTCCTGGGATGTGCATGTTTCTGCTGCAGCTAATTGGTTATAATGTAAGTTACAGTCTGCAGAATATATAACAGGTCACCTATAGACAGTGCGGAGCCCTCAGTATATACTGTGCTGTTGTGACTCCTGGGATGTGCATGTTTCTGCTGCAGATAATTGGTTATAATGTAAGTTACAGTCTGCAGAATATATAACAGGTCATCTATAGACAGTGCGGAGCCCTCAGTATATACTGTGCTGTTGTGACTCCTGGGATGTGCATGTTTCTGCTGCAGATAATTGGTTATAATGTAAGTTACAGTCTGCAGAATATATAACGGTATCCGTTCACATGGTCGACCATGTTATGGTCGACAGTCATTAGGTCGACCACTATTGGTCGACATTGACATGGACACATGGTCGACACATGAAAGGTCGACACATGAAAAGGTCAACATGAGTTTTTTTTTAGTTTTTTTTCTTTTGGGGAACTTTTCCATACTTTACGATCCACGTGGACTACGATTGGAACGGTAATCTGTGCCGAGCGAAGCGGTAGCGAAGCGAAGGCACCATGCCCGAAGCATGGCGAGCGAAGCGGTGCACTAATTGGGGTTCCCAGTCACTTTACGCAAAAAACAACACCAAAAAAAGTAAAAAAACTCATGTCAACCTTTTCATGTGTCGACCATTTTCATGTGTCGACCATGTGTCCATGTCGACCATGTCAATGTCGACCAATAGTGGTCGACCTAATGACTGTCGACCATAACATGGTCGACCATTCATACCGGAACCATATATAACAGGTCATCTATAGACAGTGCGAAGCCCTCAGTATATACTGTGCTGTTGTGACTCCTGGGATGTGCATGTTTCTGCTGCAGATAATCGGTTATAATGTAAGTTACAGTCTGCAGAATATATAACAGGTCACCTATAGACAATGCGGAGCCCTCAGTATATATTGTGCTGTTGTGACTCCTGGGATGTGCATGTTTCTGCTGCAGATAATCGGTTATAATGTAAGTTACAGTCTGCAGAATATATAACAGGTCACCTATAGACAGTGCGAAGCCCTCAGTATATACTGTGCTGTTGTGACTCCTGGGATGTGCATGTTTCTGCTGCAGATAATTGGTTATAATGTAAGTTACAGTCTGCAGTATATATAACAGGTCACCTATAGACAGTGCGGAGCCCTCAGTATATACTGTGCTGTTGTGACTCCTGGGATGTGCATGTTTCTGCTGCAGATAATCGGTTATAATGTAAGTTACAGTCTGCAGAATATATAACAGGTCACCTATAGACAATGCGGAGCCCTCAGTATATATTGTGCTGTTGTGACTCCTGGGATGTGCATGTTTCTGCTGCAGATAATCGGTTATAATGTAAGTTACAGTCTGCAGAACATATAACAGGTCACCTATAGACAGTGCGGTGCCCTCAGTATATACTGTGCCGTTGTGACTCCTGGGATGTGCATGTTTCTGCTGCAGATAATCGGTTATAATGTAAGTTACAGTCTACAGAACATATAACAGGTCATCTATAGACAGTGCGGAGCCCTCAGTATATACTGTGCTGTTGTGACTCCTGGGATGTGCATGTTTCTGCTGCAGATAATCGGTTATAATGTAAGTTACAGTCTGCAGAATATATAACAGGTCACCTATAGACAGTGCGAAGCCCTCAGTATATACTGTGCTGTTGTGACTCCTGGGATGTGCATGTTTCTGCTGCAGATAATCGGTTATAATGTAAGTTACAGTCTGCAGAATATATAACAGGTCACCTATAGACAGTGCGAAGCCCTCAGTATATACTGTGCTGTTGTGACTCCTGGGATGTGCATGTTTCTGCTGCAGATAATTGGTTATAATGTAAGTTAGTCTGCAGAATATATAACAGGTCACCTATAGACAGTGCGGAGCCCTCAGTATATACTGTGCTGTTGTGACTCCTGGGATGTGCATGTTTCTGCTGCAGATAATTGGTTATAATGTAAGTTACAGTCTGCAGAATATATAACAGGTCACCTATAGACAGTGCGAAGCCCTCAGTATATACTGTGCTGTTGTGACTCCTGGGATGTGCATGTTTCTGCTGCAGATAATCGGTTATAATGTAAGTTACCGTCTGCAGAATATATAACAGGTCACCTATAGACAGTGCGGAGCCCTCAGTATATACTGTGCTGTTGTGACTCCTGGGATGTGCATGTTTCTGCTGCAGATAATCGGTTATAATGTAAGTTACTGTCTGCAGAATATACAGTATAATAAGTCATCTATAGACAATGCGGAGCCCTCAGTATATACTGTGCTGTTGTGACTCCTGGGATGTGCATGTTTCTGCTGCAGATAATCGGTTATAATGTAAGTTACTGTCTGCAGAATATACAGTATAATAAGTCATCTATAGACAATGCGGAGCCCTCAGTATATACTGTGCTGTTGTGACTCCTGGGATGTGCATGTTTCTGCTGCAGATAATCGGTTATAATGTAAGTTACTGTCTGCAGAATATACAGTATAATAAGTCATCTATAGACAGTGCGGAGCCCTCAGTATATACTGTGCTGTTGTGACTCCTGGGATGTGCATGTTTCTGCTGCAGATAATCGGTTATAATGTAAGTTACTGTCTGCAGAATATACAGTATAATAAGTCATCTATAGACAATGCGGAGCCCTCAGTATATACTGTGCTGTTGTGACTCCTGGGATGTGCATGTTTCTGCTGCAGATAATCGGTTATAATGTAAGTTACTGTCTGCAGAATATACAGTATAATAAGTCATCTATAGACAGTGCGGAGCCCTCAGTATATACTGTGCTGTTGTGACTCCTGGGATGTGCATGTTTCTGCTGCAGATAATCGGTTATAAACTGTCTCTTTCTGGTTCAGGTGTACGCCACTGTTAAAGGTCATTAAGAAATAATTACTGGTTATAAAATTGCACAAAGGCCTGTAGTTAGTATAAGTTATAGCACAGTGTGTTTTTTAAACATAATTCCCCCCCCCCCCACAAGTTGCTCTCTGTAGGCTACCATATTTCCTCCTCAGTCACTGGTGTGCAATATCCCCATAGTAACCAATCAGACTTCTGCTTTCTATGTGTAAAGGCCCTACACAGTACACACTAGAAGACATGACCAATGTGAAAGATGAACAATTTCCCCTGAACTTCCAGGAGTCCTGACAAACGAAATTGAGTGTACACACTAAGCAATTTTTCAAACCATTTGAAAGACGAAAGATATCTTTGGAATTGGCACCTTATTTACATATTTTAATATTGGGGAGGCATTTCTAGGTGTGTGGGCAGGGCTGTAGAAGGGGGAACCAACAAAGTTTTTTATCACCCACTGCCCCACCAATTATATTTCCACTGTGCCACCAACGTAATTAAAAATGTAATTTTCTCTGACGTCCTAGTGGATGCTGGGAACTCCGTAAGGACCATGGGGAATAGCGGCTCCGCAGGAGACTGGGCACATCTAAAGAAAGCTTTAGGATCACCTGGTGTGCACTGGCTCCTCCCCCTATGACCCTCCTCCAAGCCTCAGTTAGTTAGATTTCTGTGCCCGACGAGAAGGGTGCACACTAGGGGCTCTCCTGAGCTCTTTGTGAAAGTTTTAGTTTAGGTTTATTATTTTCAGTGAGACCTGCTGGCAACAGGCTCACTGCATCGAGGGACTAAGGGGAGAAGAAGCGAACTCACCTGCGTGCAGAGTGGATTGGGCTTCTTAGGCTACTGGACATTAGCTCCAGAGGGACGATCACAGGTTCAGCCTGGATGGGTCACCGGAGCCGCGCCGCCGTCCCCCTTACAGAGCCAGAAGAGCGAAGAGGTCCGGAAAAATCTGCGGCAGAAGACGATCCTGTCTTCAGATAAGGTAGCGCACAGCACCGCAGCTGTGCGCCATTGCTCTCAGCACACTTCACACTCCGGTCACTGAGGGTGCAGGGCGCTGGGGGGGGCAGCGCCCTGAGACGCAATAAATCGATAAAAAAACCTTATATGGCTAAAATAAATGCATCACATATAACTCCTGGGCTATATGGATGCATTTAACCCCTGCCAAAACATACAGAAAAAGGATGATAAGGACGCCGAGAAAGGGGCGGAGCCTATCTCCTCAGCACACTGGCGCCATTTTCCCTCACAGCTCAGTTGGAGGGAAGCTCCCTGGCTCTCCCCTGCAGTCACTACACTACAGAAAGGGGTTAAAAAAGAGAGGGGGGCACAAATTAGGCGCAGTATATAACAATACAGCAGCTATAAAGGGAAAAACACTTATATAAGGTTATCCCTGTATATATATAGCGCTCTGTGTGCTGGCAAACTCTCCCTCTGTCTCCCCAAAGGGCTAGTGGGGTCCTGTCCTCTATCAGAGCATTCCCTGTGTGTGTGCTGTGTGTCGGTACGTTGGTGTCGACATGTATGAGGAGAAAAATGATGAGGAGACGGAGTAGAGTGTCTGAAATAGTGTTGTCACCCCCTAGGGGGTCGACACCTGAGTGGATGTACTGTTGAAATTGCGTGACAGTGTCAGCTTTGTATAAAAGACAGTGGTTGACATGAGACAGCCGGCTACTCAGCTTGTGCATGTCCAGACGTCTCATACAGGGGCCCTAAAGCGCCCGTTACCTCAGATACAGACGCCGACAGGGGTACTGACTCCTGTGTCGACGGTGAAGAGACAACCGTGATTTCCAATAGGGCCACACATTGCATGATTGAGGCAATGGAAAAAGTTTACACTTTTCTGATAATATGAATACCACCAAAAAAAGGGGTATTATGTTTGGTGAGGAAAAACTTCCTGTAGTTTTCCTGAATCTGAGAAATAAAATGAGGTGTGTGATGATGCGTGGGTTTCCCCCCGATAACAATTGATATTTTCTAAAAAGTTATTGGCAGTATACCTTTTCCCGCCAGAGGTTAGGGTGCGTTGGGAAACACCCCCTAAGGTGGATAAAGCGCTCACACGCTTGTAAAAACAAGGGCTCTACCCTCTCCTGAGATGGCCGCCCTTAAGGATCCTGCTGATAGAAAGCAGGAGCGTATCCTAAAATATATTTACACACATACTGGTGTTATACTGCGACCAGCAATCGCCTCAGCCTGGATGTGCAGTGCTGGGTTGGCGTGGTCGGATTCCCTGACTGGAAATATGATATCCTAGATAAGGACAGTATATTATTGCCTATAGAGCAATTAAAAGATGCATTTCTATATATGCAGGATGCACAGCGGAATATTTGCCGACTGGCATCAAGTATAAGTGCGTTGTCCAATTATTCCAGTAAAGTGGTCAGGTGATGCGGATTCCAAACGGCATTTGGAAGTATTGCCTTAAAAGAGGGGATGTACCCCAGGTCGCCTCTCAAAATAAGACGCCGTATTATCAGGCGCAGTCCTGGTTGGCAAGCGGACAAAAGGGTTCCTCTTTTCTGCTCGTGACAGAGGGAGAGGAAAATGGCTGCAGAGATCAGCCAGTTCCAAGGAACAGAAACCCTTTTCCGCCGCTGCCAAGCCCTCAGTATGACGCTAGGGCTTTACAAGTTCAGGCACGGTGGGGTCCCGTTCTCAATGAATTTCAGTGCGCAGTGGGCTCACTCGCAAGTAGACCCCTGGATCCTTCAGATAATATTTCAGGGGTACAAATTGGAATTCGAGACGTATTCCCCTCGCCGTTTCCAAAAGTCTGTTTTACCGACGTCTCCCGCTGACAGGGAGGCAGTTTTGGAAGCCATTCACAAGCTGTATTCCCAGCAGGTGATAATCAAGGTACCCCTCCTGCAACAGGGAACGGGGTATTATTCCACACTATTGTGGTACCGAAGCCAGACGGCTGGGTGAGACCGATTTTAAAATCTAAAATCTTTGAACACTTGCATACAGAGGTTCAAATTCAAAATTGAGTCATTCAGAGCAGTGATTGCAAACCTGGAAGAAGGGGACTACATGATGTCTCGGGACATCAAGGAGGCTTACCTTCATGTCAAAATTTACCCTTCTCACCAAGGGTATTTCAGGTTATGGTACAGAACTGTATCAGTTCGGACGCTGCCGTAGGGATGGTCCACGGCACCCCGGGTCTTTACTGAAGTAATGACCGAAATGATGATATTCCTTCGAAGGAAGGGAATTTTAGTTATCCTTTACTTGGACGATTCCCTGATAAGGGTAAGATCCAGGGAACAGTTGGAGATCGGTGTAGCACTATATCAGGTAGTGTTGCGGCAGCACGATTGGATTTTCAATATTCCAAAATCGCAGCTGGTTCCGACGACTTGTCTTCTGTTCCTAGGGATGATTCTGGACATAGTCCAGAAAGAAGGTGCTTCTCCCGGAGGAGAAAGCCAGGGAGTTATCCGAGCTAGTCAGGAACCTCCTAAAACCGAACCAAGTCTCAGTGCATCAATGCACAAGGGTTCTGGGTAAAAATGGTGGCTTCCTACGAAGCAATCCCATTCGGCAGATTCCACGCACAGTGGAACCTTCTGGACAAATGGTCCGGGTCGCATCTTCAGATGCTTCAGCGGATAACCCTGTCACCAGGGACAAGGGTATCCCTCCTGTGGTGGTTGCAGAGTGCTCATCTTCTAGAGGGCCGCAGATTCGGCATTCGGGACTGGGTCCTGGTGGCCACGGATGCCAGCCTGCGAGGCTGGGGAGCAGTCACACAGGGAAGGAATTTCCAGGGCTTATGGTCAAGCCTGGAGACATCTCTTCATATAAACATTCTGGAACTAAGGGCCATTTACAATGCCCTAAGTCAAGCGAAACCCCTGCTTCAGGGTCAGGCGGTATTGATCCAATCGGACAACATCACGTCAGTCGCCCACGTAAACAGACAGGGCGGCACGAGAAGCAGGAGGGCAATGGCAGAAGCTGCAAGGATTTTCGCTGGGCGGAAAATCATGTGATAGCACTGTCAGCAGTGTTCATTCCGGGAGTGGACAACTGGGAAGCAGACTTCCTCAGCAGACACGACCTTCACCCGGGAGAGTGGGGACTTCACCCAGAAGTCTTCCACCTGATTGTAAACCGTTGGGAAAAACAAAAGGTGGACATAATGGCGTCCCGTCTAAACAAAAAACTAGACAGATATTGCGCCAGGTCAAGGGACCCTCAGGCAATAGCGGTGGACGCTCTGGTAACACCGTGGGTGTACCAGTCAGTGTATGTGTTCCCTCCTCTGCCCCTCATACCAAAAGTACTGAGAATCATAAGAAGGAGAGGAGTAAGAACTATACTCGTGGTTCCGGATTGGCCAAGAAGGACTTGGTATCCGGAACTTCAAGAGATGCTCACGGACGAACCGTGGCCTCTACCTCTAAGAAAGGACCTGCTCCAGCAAGGGCCTTGTCTGTTCCAAGACTTACCGCGGCTGCGTTTGACGGCATGGCGTTTGAACGCCGGATCCTGAAGATCCCTACCCTGGTCAAGGCCAGGAAAGACGTAACCGCAAAACATTATCACCGCAGTTGGCGAAAATATGTTGCGTGGGGTGAGGCCAAGAAGGCCCCTACAGAGGAATTTCAACTGGGTCGTTTCCTCCATTTCCTGAAACAGGACTGTCTATGGGCCTAAAATTAGGGTCCATTAAGGTTCAAATTTCGGCCCTGTCGATTTTCTTCCAAAAAGAACTGGCTTCAGTGCTTGAAGTTC
Source organism: Pseudophryne corroboree (assembly GCF_028390025.1). Lineage (NCBI taxonomy): Eukaryota > Metazoa > Chordata > Amphibia > Anura > Myobatrachidae > Pseudophryne > Pseudophryne corroboree. The sequence continues at coordinate 479,950,505 of NC_086451.1, forward strand.
AGACATTTGTAAAAGGGGTACTGCATATACAGTCTCCTTTTGTGCCTCCAGTGGCACCTTGGGGATCTCAATGTTGTGTTGAGTTTCCTAAAGTCACATTGGTTTGAACCACTCACCACTGTGGACTTAAAAAATCTCACATGGAAGTGACGAGTTAGCCCTGGTTTCAGCCAGGCGGGTGTCAGAATTGGCGGCTTTATCATATAAAAGCCCTTACTTAATATTTCATTCTGAAAGGGCAGAATTGAGGACTCGTCCTCAAATTTTCTACCTAAGGTGGTTTCTGCATTTCACATGAACCAACCTATTGTGGTACCTGCGGCTACTAAGGACTTGGAGGATTCCAAGTTGCTTGACGTGGTCAGGACCCTGAAAATACATGTTTCCAGGACGGCTGGAGTCAGAAAATCTGACTCGCTGTTTATCCTGTATGCACCCAACAAACTGGGTGCTCCTGCTTCTAAGCAGACGATTGCTCGTTGGATTTGTAGTACAATTCAGCTTGCACATTCTGTGGCAGGCCTGCCACAGCCAAAAATCTTAAAATGCCCACTCCACAAGGAAGGTGGGCTCATCTTGGGCAGCTGCCCGAGGGGTCTCGGCTTTACAACTTTGCCGAGCAGTTACTTGGTCAGGAGCAAATACGTTTGTAAAATTCTACAAATTTGATATCTTGGCTGAGGAGGACCTGGAGTTCTCTCATTCGGTGCTGCAGAGTCATCCGCACTCTCCCGCCCGTTTGGGAGCTTTGGTATAATCCCCATGGTCCTTACGGAGTTCCCAGCATCCACTAGGACGTCAGAGAAAATAAGAATTTACTTACCGATAATTCTATTTCTCGTAGTCCGTAGTGGATGCTGGGCGCCCATCCCAAGTGCGGATTGTCTGCAATACTGGTACATAATTACTGTTACCAAAAAATTCGGGTTATTGTTGTAGTGAGCCATCTTTTCTAGAGGCTCCTCTATTATCATGCTGTTAACTGGGTTCAGATCACAAGTTGTACAGTGTGATTGGTGTGGCTGGTATGAGTCTTACCCGGGATTCAAAATCCTTCCTTATTGTGTACGCTCGTCCGGGCACAGTATCCTAACTGAGGCTTGGAGGAGGGTCATAGGGGGAGGAGCCAGTGCACACCAGGTGATCCTAAAGCTTTCTTTAGATGTGCCCAGTCTCCTGCGGAGCCGCTATTCCCCATGGTCCTTACGGAGTTCCCAGCATCCACTACGGACTACGAGAAATAGAATTATCGGTAAGTAAATTCTTATTATAATGGGTTCAATATAATATATTGATAATGCTGATTTGATTACCTTATAACCTTCACAATAATGGGTAAGAGACACAGTACGCAATTGGCGTATGGGGTACCGTAAGGGTACGCACTTAGCGTAGCATACGCTCGGCCGTGATCGAGACGCACATGCGGCACGCTCGCTCACAGCTTAATGCGTGGTGTCGAGCACGCTATAGGCGAGCGACTACCGTAATGCTACGCTACCAGCGTAGCGGACGCTCGAGACCACGAGGAGATCACGAGCGGCGCAGACGCTCACAAGATGACAATCAGTAAACCTTGAATGTAACACACAGAAAGGATACTCTTATACTGTAAACCTTGTACTGAAACACTGTAGCGATATAACGCTGCTTAACCTGATTAACACTAAAGCTGGTTGAGCGATCGAGACGCTCCTATTACCCACTGCAATGTAATGAACACACGATACCGTGCTAAGGATCCAACACCTTTACTAACAAGCTTTTAAGTTATATCGAAAAAGGTAAACAGTTCACAAGTCATACACTACAGACTAACATATAATTCTAACATTATCTAGACAGAAATATACAATAACGTTACAATCTTATACTATAACAGAGAGAAAGGGAATGGCCAATACACACAGAGAATAAGTTGGTTTGCAGAGAATTACTTACACACACTGGGAATGATCGCTGCGCAGCCTGGTACCAGCTCCGAGTTAGTCAATATGAAAACCGTTTGTGGAGTGAGAGAGAGCTGCCCAGGCTGGCTGATCTTATATACACTGAGTACAGTATACTACAAAGGGACCTATAATCTCATTGTTCATTGGACACAGGAATGTCTCCTCGCATCATAACAAAAGGTCATAGGTTAGTTTGAACAGGTGGGCTGTGACTATATCAAACTGCTCAGGTGGGAGGGAATCTGAAGATTCCCGCCGCATGGGTAATGAATCGCAAATATATGAAATGTCCAGAATCTACTAATGGCCATAACTATACGCAGGAGCGATTAATCTTTACCTAACCAACACTGGATTGTTGCTATTAAAATGTTCTTTAGTTAGGTACCAGACACAGCTGTTCAAACCCTGTCTGACCCTTCGTACCATACAAAGAGGAATTCCTCTGTCCAGCGACCATTTACATTAAACAAACTTACAGTCATTATTAAGGGGAACATTATCTATAAAACATACTTTCTCTGACGTCCTAAGTGGATGCTGGGGACTCCGTCAGGACCATGGGGAATAGCGGCTCCGCAGGAGACAGGGCACAAAAGTAAAAGCTTTAGGATCAGGTGGTGTGCACTGGCTCCTCCCCCTATGACCCTCCTCCAAGCCTCAGTTAGGTTTTTGTGCCCGGCCGAGAAGGGTGCAATCTAGGTGGCTCTCCTAAAGAGCTGCTTAGAGTAAAAGTTTTGTTAGGTTTTTTATTTTCAGTGAGTCCTGCTGGCAACAGGCTCACTGCAACGAGGGACTTAGGGGAGAAGAAGTGAACTCACCTGCGTGCAGGATGGATTGGCTTCTTAGGCTACTGGACACTAGCTCCAGAGGGACGATCACAGGTACAGCCTGGATGGGTCACCGGAGCCGCGCCGCCGACCCCCTTGCAGATGCTGAAGAGAGAAGAGGTCCAGAAATCGGCGGCTGAAGACTTCTCAGTCTTCATGAGGTAGCGCACAGCACTGCAGCTGTGCGCCATTGCTCTCAGCACACTTCACACCAACGGTCACTGAGGGTGCAGGGCGCTGGGGGGGGCGCCCTGGGCAGCAATGAAAGTACCTATGCTGGCTAAAAATACATCACATATAGCCTCTGGGGCTATATGGATGTATTTAACCCCTGCCAGGTTGTCAGAAAAACGGGAGAAGAAGCTTGCCGAAAAGGGGGCGGGGCCTATTCTCCTCAGCACACAGCGCCATTTTCCTACACAGCTCCGCTGCTAGGAAGGCTCCCAGGCTCTCCCCTGCACTGCACTACAGAAACAGGGTTAAAACAGAGAGGGGGGGCACTTATTTGGCGATATTATTATATATTATGATGCTATAAGGGAAAACACTTATATAAGGTTGTCCCTGTATAATTATAGCGTTTTGGTGTGTGCTGGCAAACTCTCCCTCTGTCTCCCCAAAGGGCTAGTGGGGTCCTGTCCTCTATCAGAGCATTCCCTGTGTGTGTGCTGTGTGTCGGTACGTGTGTGTCGACATGTATGAGGACGATGTTGGTGAGGAGGCGGAGCAATTGCCTGTAATGGTGATGTCACTCTCTAGGGAGTCGACACCGGAATGGATGGCTTATTTAGGGAATTACGTGATAATGTCAACACGCTGCAAGGTCGGTTGACGACATGAGACGGCCGGCAAACCAATTAGTACCTGTCCAGGCGTTTCAAACACCGTCAGGGGCTTTAAAACGCCCATTTACCTCAGTCGGTCGACACAGACACGGACACTGACTCCAGTGTCGACGGTGAAGAAACAAACGTATTTTCCATTAAGGCCACACGTTACTTGTTAAGGGCAATGAAGGAGGTGTTACATATTTCTGATACTACAAGTACCACAAAAAAGGGTATTATGTGGGGTGTGAAAAAACTACCTGTAGTTTTTCCTGAATCAGATAAATTAAATGAAGTGTGTGATGATGCGTGGGTTTCCCCCGATAGAAAATTATTGGCGTTATACCCTTTCCAGAAGTTAGGGCGCGTTGGGAAACACCCCTTAGGGTGGATAAGGCGCTCACACGCTTATCAAAACAAGTGGCGTTACCGTCTCCAGATACGGCCGCCCTCAAGGAGCCAGCTGATAGGAGGCTGGAAAATATCCTAAAAAGTATATACACACATACTGGTGTTATACTGCGACCAGCGATCGCCTCAGCCTGGATGTGCAGCGCTGGGGTGGCTTGGTCGGATTCCCTGACTGAAAATATTGATACCCTTGACAGGGACAGTATTTTATTGACTATAGAGCATTTAAAGGATGCATTTCTATATATGCGAGATGCACAGAGGGATATTTGCACTCTGGCATCAAGAGTAAGTGCGATGTCCATATCTGCCAGAAGATGTTTATGGACACGACAGTGGTCAGGTGATGCAGATTCCAAACGGCACATGGAAGTATTGCCGTATAAAGGGGAGGAGTTATTTGGGGTCGGTCCATCGGACCTGGTGGCCACGGCAACAGCTGGAAAATCCACCTTTTTTACCCCAAGTCACATCTCAGCAGAAAAAGACACCGTCTTTTCAGCCTCAGTCCTTTCGTCCCCATAAGGGCAAGCGGGCAAAAGGCCAGTCATATCTGCCCAGGGATAGAGGAAAGGGAAGAAGACTGCAGCAGGCAGCCCCTTCCCTGGAACAGAAGCCCTCCACCGCTTCTGCCAAGTCCTCAGCATGACGCTGGGGCCGTACAAGCGGACTCAGGTGCGGTGGGGGGTCGTCTCATGAGTTTCAGCGCGCAGTGGGCTCACTCGCAAGTGGACCCCTGGATCCTACAAGTAGTATTCCAGGGGTACAGATTGGAAATTCGAGACGTCTCCCCCTCGCAGGTTCCTGAAGTCTGCTTTACCAACGTCTCCCTCCGACAGGGAGGCAGTATTGGAAACAATTCACAAGCTGTATTCCCAGCAGGTGATAATCAAAGTACCCCTCCTACAACAAGGAAAGGGGTATTATTCCACACTATATTGTGGTACTGAAGCCAGACGGCTCGGTGAGACCTATTCTAAATCTGAAATCTTTGAACACTTACATACAAAGGTTCAAATCAAGATGGAGTCACTCAGAGCAGTGATAGCGAACCAGGAAGAAGGGGACTATATGGTGTCCCTGGACATCAAGGATGCTTACCTCCATTTCCCAATTTGCCCTTCTCACCAAGGGTACCTCAGGTTCGTGGTACAGAACTGTCACTATCAGTTTCAGACGCTGCCGTTTGGATTGTCCACGGCACCCCGGGTCTTTACCAAGGTAATGGCCGAAATGATGATCCTTCTTCAAAGAAAAGGCGTCTTAATTATCCCTTACTTGGACGATCTCCTGATAAGGGCAAGGTCCAGAGAACAGTTGGAGGTCGGAGTAGCACTATCTCAAGTAGTTCTACGACAGCACGGGTGGATTCTAAATATTCCAAAATCGCAGCTGTTTCCGACGACACGTCTGCTGTTCCTAGGGATGATTCTGGACACAGTCCAGAAAAAGGTGTTTCTCCCGGAGGAGAAAGCCAGGGAGTTATCCGAGCTAGTCAGAAACCTCCTAAAACCAGGCCAAGTGTCAGTGCATCAATGCACAAGAGTCCTGGGAAAAATGGTGGCTTCTTACGAAGCGATTCCATTCGGCAGATTTCACGCAAGAATTTTTCAGTGGGATCTGCTGGACGAATGGTCCGGATCGCATCTTCAGATGCATCAGCTGATAATCCTGTCTCCAAGGACAAGGGTGTCTCTTCTGTGGTGGCTGCAGAGTGCTCATCTACTAGAGGGCAGCACATTCGGCATTCAGGACTGGGTTCTGGTGACCACGGATGCCAGCCTGAGAGGCTGGGGAGCAGTCACACAGGGAAGAAATTTCCAAGGAGTGTGGTCAAGTCTGGAGACTTCTCTCCACATAAATATACTGGAGCTAAGGGCAATTTACAATGCTCTGAGCCTAGGAAGACCTCTGCTTCAAAGTCAACCGGTGCTGATCCAGTCGGACAACATCACGGCAGTCGCCCACGTAAACAGACAGGGCGGCACAAGAAGCAGGAGGGCAATGGCAGCAAGGATTCTTCGCTGGGCGAAAAATCATGTGATAACACTGTCAGCGGTGTTCATTCCGGGAGTGGACAACTGGGAAGCAGACTTCCTCAGCAGGAACGACCTCCACCCGGGAGAGTGGGGACTTCATCTGGAAGTCTTCCACATGATTGTGAACCGTTGGGAAAAAACTGGACAGGTATTGCGCCAGGTCAAGAGACCCTCAGGCAATAGCTGGGACGCTCTGGTAACACCGTGGGTGTACCAGTCGGTGTATGTGTTCCCTCCTCTGCCTCTCATACCCAAGGTACTGAGAATTATAAGACGGAGAGGAGTAAGAACTATACTCGTTGCTCCGGATTGGCCAAGAAGGACTTGGTACCCGGAACTTCAAGAGATACTAAGAAGGGACTTGCTTCAGCAAGGATCATGTTTGTTCCAAGACTTACCGCGGCTGCGTTTGACGGCATGGCGGTTGAACGCCGGATCCTAAGGGAAAAAGGCATTCCGGAAGAGGTCATCCCTACCCTGGTCAGAGCCAGGAAGGAGGTGACCGCACAACATTATCACCGCATTTGGCGAAAATATGTTGCATGGTGTGAGGCCAGGAAGGCCCCCACGGAGGAATTTCAACTCAGTCGATTCCTGCATTTCCTACAAACAGGAGTGTCTATGGGCCTCAAATTGGGGTCCATTAAGGTTCAAATTTCGGCCCTGTCGATTTTCTTCCAGAAAGAATTGGCTTCAGTTCCTGAAGTCCAGAAGTTTGTCAAGGGAGTACTGCATATACAACCCCCTTTTGTGCCTCCAGTGGCACTGTGGGATCTCAACGTAGTTCTGGGATTCCTCAAATCACATTGGTTTAAACCGCTCAAATCTGTGGATTTGAAATATCTCACATGGAAAGTGACCATGCTGTTGGCTCTGGCCTCGGCCAGGCGAGTGTCAGAATTGGCGGCTTTGTCTCACAAAAGCCCATATCTGATTGTCCATTCGGACAGGGCAGAGCTGCGGACTCGTCCCCAGTTTCTCCCTAAGGTGGTGTCAGCGTTTCACCTGAACCAGCTTATTGTGGTACCTGCGGCTACTAGGGACTTGGAGGACTCCAAGTTGCTAGATGTTGTCATGGCCCTGAAAATATAGGTTTCCAGGACGGCTGGAGTCAGGAAAACTGACTTGCTGTTATCCTGTATGCACCCAACAAACTGGGTGCTCTTGCTTCTAAGCAGACGATTGCTAGTTGGATGTGTAGTACAATTCAGCTTGCACATTCTGTGGCAGGCCTGCCACAGCCAAAATATGTAAATGCCCATTCCACAAGGAAGGTGGGCTCATCTTGGGCGGCTGCCCGAGGGGTCTCGGCTTTACAACATTGCCGAGCTGCTACTTGGTCAGGGGCAAACACGTTTGAAAAATTCTACAAATTTGATACCCTGGCTGAGGAGGACCTGGAGTTCTCTCATTCGGTGCTGCAGAGTCATCCGCACTCTCCCGCCCGTTTGGGAGCTTTGGTATAATCCCCATGGTCCTGACGGAGTCCCCAGCATCCACTTAGGACGTCAGAGAAAATAAGAATTTACTTACCGATAATTCTATTTCTCGTAGTCCGTAGTGGATGCTGGGCGCCCATCCCAAGTGCGGATTGTCTGCAATACTTGTACATAGTTATTGTTACAAAAATCGGGTTATTATTGTTGTGAGCCATCTTTTCAGAGGCTCCGCTGTTATCATGCTGTTAACTGGGTTCAGATCACAGGTTGTACAGTGTGATTGGTGTGGCTGGTATGAGTCTTACCCGGGATTCAAAATCCTTCCTTATTGTGTACGCTCGTCCGGGCACAGTATCCTAACTGAGGCTTGGAGGAGGGTCATAGGGGGAGGAGCCAGTGCACACCACCTGATCCTAAAGCTTTTACTTTTGTGCCCTGTCTCCTGCGGAGCCGCTATTCCCCATGGTCCTGACGGAGTCCCCAGCATCCACTACGGACTACGAGAAATAGAATTATCGGTAAGTAAATTCTTATTATTTGGTTCTATTATTAAACGATTGAGTCGCCCGCTAGACGCACACAAACTCTACCGTAAATGCACATACCACGCGCTCGAGCGCATGGCCGAGGCGCCATCACGCGGCTGCGTATATCCGCACGCACGGGAGAAAATGTGCACGTGCAGCAGGCACGCGCATGAGGTGAATATATGGCAACGTGTAGCATGATATTTTTCTGACTTTGACAGTCCACCCTTTGGCAGTCATCAATAACTGCCACTTCCTAAAACAGTTCAAAAAGAGAAAAATATATGTCATGTATAAATACATTTCTATGATTGGGTAAGGGAGAAGAGAGGAAGGTGGGAAAAAGGTATGACCTAGTGAGATAGTAGAAGCATGTGTGTATGAGTCCATGTTTGAGGGGTCATGTATCATCGTGCCGTACGTGTTTTAAATCAAGCTTCGAGGTATTGCGAAGTATACATTTGAATTCTTTCTTATCCCGTATTACGAGCCTGTGGATGGGCTGTCAAACTTTACCGAGCTCTTTTCGGCTTTTTGTTGTAACAAAATGGGGGAGCACATTTTAGTTGATGATACATGAATGGGGGGATATGTGAGTGCTGATATGTGTGCCTATGTTCCCAATCGACTATGTGTGTCATTACCTGAAGGTTGTAGAAATGAAGATAAGAAGCAATTATGGTAAATGCAGTCATAAACTATGTGAGTTTAATATACATTTGTTGATTGAGGTCTCGTCTTGTGTCTTGTCTTGATGTACATGTTGACTGTAGTCTCTTTGGGCTTTTGCTATAATGCGAGCAAAGCCGTTTCAATATCCATAAAATTTTAAATCACTAAAGTTCTGGGCTAGTGTTTTCATTAAAGTCACTAGGGATATTGGGGGCCGGCAACATAGTCCATAAAAAAATCTTTGTATAAATGTGGTCTTCAAATCCTTCTTCCAAGCGAGTCTTTGTACCTTGGAGAAAAGCAAAGGAGAAACGGGTGACAGAAACGGGCCGTGGAATCACATTTTCATCACAACATTGTCTCTATCGTTGGGTCATACATCAAATTTGTTGTTGTTAGTACAGTGTCCTCGCTCCTTAGACTCATCACCCTGGTATTACTTTTACGCTTCGCCAAAACCAGAACGCATCTAAATATCAGACCGACCAATATGATGACACCCAGAATACACAAAAGAAATTTCCCTACATCCATAATAATACCATGGGCCCATTCTCCTAAACCAGAGAACCAATTTCGTGGGTTCAACCATGCCACCCAACTGGTCAGCTCATTACCCACAGCAGCAAGGGTGAGATTGTGTTTCCTTCGGAACTCCCATTTTAATTGCAAGATGTCATCCATCTTTTGGTCTATGACCTCGGCTGGGTCCTCCGTGCTGTTTGTAATGTACGTGCAGCACTTGATTCCATATTGAGTTGCCAGGGTGACACAATACCCGCCTGTCACAGCTGTGAGGTAATTGAGAATCATCCTATGCTGAACCAGTTCTGTTTTGTAGGCTTGTAACTCTTTCCCAGTGTACCTGAATGTGTCGTCATACATTTCGGTGATATTGTCTAATAAATTTGCAATCGCAGATATATATTTATAATTTATCACTCCTTTGGCGGTGTGAGTGATATCTAACGCGATTAGGAATTGAATCCCGGTGGATTCATGGATCATGTCAGAGGCCGGATGCTCTGTTCTTTCTATCAGGTGCCGTTTAACGATGTGCTCGTAATGAGTGTGAGTATAAGGAGCTTGGGCACTGCGGTGAATATCTTTCATTTTAGTGTGGGATACAGTCATTACCTCAGGCAGTACTTTTCCAATATAACATAACCCTTCTGAGTTTGGGGCAAGCCACTTATACGCCTTCCTCCCGCATATGAAATATGCATCATCGGGGAGAACATATGGGACGGAGTGTGACATAACCATATTACAAATTTTCCATATGAAATCTCCGAACCCTAATTTTTCAATCTGTTTAGTACACGTATCTGTTTGTACGACATGTGCACAGTATCCTGGTGATACTTCTCCAACTCGCATGATCCTACTTCCTAAGGTGTACCTATACCGAAAGAATTTCCTATGGTCGGCTATCTGGCGTATAAGTTCTGTGTCTATGGGCAATCTGTCGGCTCTATGTGAGAATGTCATGGTTTGATTACTCCATGACACTTCCCAATTTCCCGGCTTTCGGGGATTGGAAATGTTAAAGCATACTAAAGACCTATCCACATGATATTGGTGGAGCTTCAAACTAGGAGGACTAGAGATATTAAACCTCTTGTCCACCGGCCTCCCACCACTTAGCTCAAGTACCTCTCCTACAGTTAAAGGGAATGGTACTAGTCCTGATTTACTATGGCCTTGAGGTACTTGAGAGCATACCCAACAGTCTGTCTGATTTAACACTTTACCCACTAAGGAGTGATAGTCACTCAATGGATGCCGGTCCATGTGGACATTAAAACTGGACTGACATTTCTTTATGCACCCATCCTCAACTATATTGTCACAATGCTTACAGATGCAGTTCTCTTCAGCTAACAATCCTTCACAATTCCTTCTATTGTCAATGCTACCAGATCGTTTTCTGATACTCGCCTTTACTCGGAGATTATGTTGTTCTTGGAAATCTACGCCTGCATCCTGGTCATCAGAACCCATTCCCGATCCTTTCTCGACCTCCATGGTACTCTCACCGAAACAGACTGCTCTGGTCAACATCATGGTCAACAGGAAAATCCGGATCACAGTCTCTTGGGGCAAGTCCATCTTAGAGGAGTAAAAGGAGAAAACTAAGAAGGGGGTGTCACAACTGAGGGCTGGAGACCGTGACTGGGAGCCTCAGTTGTAGGGCTTGACGGGTACCTGAATGTTGGAGGAGCGATGGGACTCCTGGACATGCGTAAAGACAGTAGCAAGGATGCCCGAAGGCGTGACCACGACAACTGGAAATATCTTTCAGTGATTTTATTAAATGAAAGTCATAAAACGTGCAAAAACAATAGAAAGTCACAAATGGAAATTTAGGTGTGCAACTTGTTAATACCAGTAACCTGGAATGTAGAGAAAAGTTCTGTAAACTGTAAATGAAGCTAGGGTTCGCTGGAAAATTGAAATAGAAGCTGGAGTGCGCTGGAAAACTGTAGTTGTTGAAGAGTGGCTGCTGGAAAGCCGGAATACAGACACAGGTGAGTAAGGTGATGTTGTAGAGGGTTAATCACAGAGGTGTCGTGTTACACCACAGAGTGTAACACAGAGGAGTCAGGCTTGAATGCAGGAGAGTTCACTGGAGAATAGGTAGAAGACTGCACACAGGAACCACTGGAGACAAATGAAGCACTGACATCTATCTGGCCCAGACACAGGATACTTATACCTGCAGCTATGCAGGCATTGGCTGGGCAATTATGCAGATTTCAGAGCCAGTAGATTGGAGGAGCTGGAACATGTGATTGCATCCAACATGGTTGCGCCCATGCTGGAAGTAAGATGGAAAACCTGGATTGGAACACAATGTAGAAACATAGTAGTAATGGCGGCTCTGGCCGCAGAGGACAGGAGACGCCAAACAACAAGTGCATGCTGAGACACGTGGAAGGCAGCGGAGGCCGCGGAGGGCGTACAACCAGAAGGGAGATAGTGTCTCAGTACTCGGATCGTGACAGGGGGAAAGGAAATAGGAGGGAGGTGGGAGCTGGAGAAAATAACAAATGGGAAAAAGAAATCTGGCTCGACAAGCTTCCGGTCTTGTTATTCTCAGTGCTCAGGTGTCGTCTCAATCCTCCCTGAACAGACACTCTAGTGATACAACCTCTACCGTCTGTTCTTTATCACGGGACCTCTCTGGGTCAGTGACCTTTTTACAATGAGACGAATGGACCCAAGTCTCTCTCTCGGCAACCTTCAAAGCAGTTGTGCTGGTCAATAAGACTTGATATGGTCCTTCCCATCTGTCAATAAGGCAACCTGAGCGTAGAAAATAAGAATTTACTTACCGATAATTCTATTTCTCATAGTCCGTAGTGGATGCTGGGGACTCCGAAAGGACCATGGGGGGAACAGCGGCTCCGCAGGAGACTGGGCACAAAGCAAAAGCTTTAGGACTAGCTGGTGTACACTGGCTCCTCCCCCTATGACCCTCCTCCAAGCCTCAGTTAGGATACTGTGCCCGGACGAGCGTACACAATAAGGAAGGATTTTGAATCCCGGGTAAGACTCATACCAGCCACACCAATCACACCGTACAACTTGTGATCTGAACCCAGTTAACAGCATGATAACAGAAGGAGCCTCTGAATAGATGGCTCACAACAAGAACCCGATTAGTTAACAATAACTATGTACAAGTATTGCAGACAATCCGCACTTGGGATGGGCGCCCAGCATCCACTACGGACTACGAGAAATAGAATTATCGGTAAGTAAATTCTTATTTTCTCTAACGTCCTAGTGGATGCTGGGGACTCCGAAAGGACCATGCTGATTATACCAAAGCTCCCAAACGGGCGGGAGAGTGCGGATGACTCTGCAGCACCGAATGAGAGAACTCCAGGTCCTCCTCAGCCAGGGTATCAAATTTGTAGAATTTAGCAAACGTGTTTGCCCCTGACCAAGTAGCTGCTCGGCAAAGTTGTAAAGCCGAGACCCCTCGGGCAGCCGCCCAAGATGAGCCCACTTTCCGTGTGGAATGGGCTTTTACAGATTTTGGCTGTGGCAGGCCTGCCACAGAATGTGCAAGCTGAATTGTACTACAAATCCAACGAGCAATCGTCTGCTTAGAAGCAGGAGCACCCAGCTTGTTGGGTGCATACAGGATAAACAGCGAATCAGATTTTCTGACTCCAGCCGTCCTGGAAACATATATTTTCAGGGCCCTGACTACGTCAAGCAACTTTGAATCCTCCAAGTCCCTAGTAGCCGCAGGCACCACAAGAGGCTGGTTTAAGTGAAATGCTGAAACCACCTTAGGAAGAAATTGAGGACGAGTCCTCAATTCTGCCCTGTCCGTATGAAAAATTAGGTAAGGGCTTTTATAGGATAAAGCCGCCAATTCTGAGACACGCCTGGCTGAAGCCAGGGCTAACAGCATTACCACTTTCCATGTGAGATATTTTAAGTCCACAGTGGTGAGTGGTTCAAACCAATGTGATTTTAGGAATCCCAAAACTACATTGAGATCCCAAGGTGCCACTGGAGGCACAAAAGGAGGCTGTATATGCAGTACTCCCTTGACAAACGTCTGAACTTCAGGAACAGAAGCCAGTTCTTTTTGGAAGAATATTGACAGGGCCGAAATTTGAACCTTAATGGACCCTAATTTGAGGCCCATAGACAGTCCTGTTTGCAGGAAATGCAGGAAACGACCCAGTTGAAATTCCTCTGTAGGGGCCTTCCTGGCCTCGCACCACGCAACATATTTTCGCCAAATACGGTGATAATGTTGTATGGTTACATCCTTCCTGGCTTTGATCAGGGTAGGGATGACTTCATCCGGAATGCCTTTTTCCTTCAGGATCCGGCGTTCAACCGCCATGCCGTCAAACGCAGCCGCGGTAAGTCTTGGAACAGACATGGTCCCTGCTGGAGCAGGTCCTTTCTTAGAGGTAGAGGCCACGGGTCTTCCGTGAGCATCTCTTGAATTTCCGGGTACCAAGTCCTTCTTGGCCAATCCGGAGCCACTAGTATAGTCTTTACTCCTCTCCTTCTTATGATTCTCAGTACTTTTGGTATGAGAGGAAGAGGAGGGAACACATACACTGACTGGTACACCCACGGTGTTACCAGAGCGTCCACAGCTATTGCCTGAGGGTCCCTTGACCTGGCGCAATATCTGTCCAGTTTTTTGTTGAGGCGGGACGCCATCATGTCCACCTTTGGTTTTTCCCAACGGTTCACAATCATGTGAAGATCGTGTCTGCTGAGGAAGTCTGCTTCCCAGTTGTCCACTCCCGGAATGAACACTGCTGACAGTGCTATCACATGATTCTCCGCCCAGCGAAGAATCCTTGCCACTTCCATCATTGCCCTCCTGCTTCTTGTGCCGCCCTGTCTGTTTACGTGGGCGACTGCCGTGATGTTGTCCGACTGGATCAACACCGGCTGACCCTGAAGCAGAGGTCTTGCCTGACTTAGGGCATTGTAAATGGCCCTTAGTTCCAGGATATTTATGTGAAGTGACGTTTCCATGCTTGACCACAAGCCCTGGAAATTTCTTACCTGTGTGACTGCTCCCCAGCCTCTCAGGCTGGCATCCGTGGTCACCAGGACCCAATCCTGAATGCCGAATCTGCGGCCCTCTAGGAGATGAGCACTCTGTAACCACCACAGGAGAGACACCCTTGTCCTTGGAGACAGGGTTATCCGCTGATGCATTTGAAGATGCGATCCGGACCATTTGTCCAGCAGATCCCACTGAAAAGTTCTTGCGTGGAATCTGCCGAATGGAATCGCTTCGTAAGAAGCCACCATCTTTCCCAGGACCCTTGTGCATTGATGTACTGACACTTGGCCTGGTCTTAGGAGGTTCCTGACTAGGTCGGATAACTCCTTGGCTTTCTCCTCCGGGAGAAACACCTTTTTCTGTACTGTGTCCAGAATCATCCCTAGGAACAGCAGACGTGTCGTCGGAATCAGCTGCGATTTTGGAATATTTAGAATCCATCCGTGCTGTCGTAGTACTACTTGAGATAGTGCTACTCCGACCTCTAACTGTTCTCTGGACCTTGCCCTTATCAGGAGATCATCCAAGTAAGGGATAATTAAGACGCCTTTTCTTCGAAGAAGAATCATCATTTCGGCCATTACCTTGGTAAAGACCCGGGGTGCCGTGGACAATCCAAACGGCAGCGTCTGAAACTGATAGTGACAGTTCTGTACCACAAACCTGAGGTACCCTTGGTGAGAAGGGCAAATTGGGACATGGAGGTAAGCATCCTTGATGTCCAGAGACACCATAAAGTCCCCTTCTTCCAGGTTCGCTATCACTGCTCTGAGTGACTCCATCTTGAACTTGAACCTTTTTATGTAAGTGTTCAAGGATTTCAGATTTAAAATGGGTCTTACCGAGCCGTCCGGCTTCGGTACCACAAACAGCGTGGAATAATACCCCTTTCCCTGTTGTAGGAGGGGTACCTTGATTATCACCTGCTGGGAATACAGCTTGTGAATGGCTTCCAATACCGCCTCCCTGTCGGGGGGAGACGTTGGTAAAGCAGACTTCAGGAACCGGCGAGGGGGAGACGTCTCGAATTTCCAATCAGTACCCCTGAGATACTACCTGCAGGATCCAGGGGTCCACTTGCGAGTGAGCCCACTGCGCGTTGAAATTTTTGAGACGGGCCCCCACCGTGCCTGAGTCCGCTTGTAAAGCCCCAGCGTCATGCTGAAGACTTGGCAGAAGCGGGGGAGGGCTTCTGCTCCTGGGAAGAGGCTGCCTGGTGCAGTCTTTTTCCCCTTCCTCTGCCCCGGGGCAGAAATGAGTGGCCTTTTGCCCGCTTGCCCTTATGGGGACGAAAGGACTGAGTTTGAAAAGACGGTGTCTTTTTTTGCTGAGAGGTGACCTGGGGTAAAAAGGTGGATTTTCCAGCTGTTGCCGTGGCCACCAGGTCCGATAGACCGACCCCAAATAACTCCTCCCCTTTATACGGCAATACTTCCATATGTCGTTTGGAATCCGCATCCCCTGACCACTGTCGCGTCCATAACCCTCTTCTGGCAGAAATGGACATCGCACTTACTCTTGATGCCAGGGTGCAAATATCCCTCTGTGCATCTCGCATATATAGTAATGCATCCTTTAAATGCTCTATAGTCAATAATATACTGTCCCTATCCAGGGTATCAATATTTTCAGTCAGGGAATCCGACCAAGCCACTCCAGCGCTGCACATCCAGGCTGAGGCGATTGCTGGTCGCAGTATAACACCAGTATGTGTGTATATACCTTTTAGGATATTTTCCAGCCTTCTATCAGCTGGTTCCTTGAGGGCGGCCGTATCAGGGGACGGTAACGCCACTTGTTTTGATAAGCGTGTGAGCGCCTTATCTACCCTAGGGGGTGTTTCCCAACGCGCCCTAACCTCTGGCGGGAAAGGGTATAATGCCAATAATTTATTAGAAATCGGCAGTTTTTTATCGGGGGAAACCCACGCTTTATCACACACCTCATTCAATTCATCTGATTCAGGAAAAACTACGGGTAGTTTTTTCACACCCCACATAATACCCTTTTTTGTGGTACTTGTAGTGTCAGAAATGTTCAACGCCTCCTTCATTGCCGTGATCATGTAACGTGTGGCCCTACTGGACATTACGTTTGTCTCCTCACCGTCGACACTGGAGTCAGTATCCGTGTCTGGGTCTGTGTCGACCATCTGAGGTAACGGGCGCTTTAGAGCCCCTGACGGTGTTTGAGACGCCTGGACAGGCACTAACTGATTTGCCGGCTGTCTCATGTCGTCAACAGTTTTTTGCAAAGTGCTGACATTGTCACGTAATTCCTTAAATACGACCATCCAGTCAGGTGTCGACTCCCTAGGGGGTGACATCACTAAAACAGGCAATTGCTCTGCTTCCACATCATTTTCCTCCTCATACATGTCGACACAATCGTACCGACACCCAGCACACACACAGGGAATGCTCTGATAGAGGACAGGACCCCACGAGCCCTTTGGGGAGACAGAGGGAGAGTTTGCCAGCACACACCAGAGCGCTATATCTGTATAGGGATAACCTTATATAAGTGTTACTCCCTTTTATAGCTGCTGTATGTATATTAACTGCCAAATAGTGCCCCCCCTCTCTTGTTTTACCCTGTTTCTGTAGCAGGACTGCAGGGGAGAGTCAGGGAGCCGTCCTTCCAGCGGAGCTGTGAGGGAAAATGGCGCTTGTGTGCTGAGGAGATAGGCTCCGCCCCCTTCACGGCGGCCTTTTCTCTCGCTTTTTTTTTAGGAAAACTGGCAGGGGTTAAATGCATCCATATAGCCCAGGAGCTATATGTGATGCATTTCTTTAGCCATATAAGGTTTAAAACGTGTTTTATTGCGTCTCAGGGCGCTCCCCCCCAGCGCCCTGCACCCTCAGTGACCGGAGTGTGAAGTGTGCTGAGAGCAATGGCGCACAGCTGCGGTGCTGTGCGCTACCTTATTTGAAGACAGGAACGTCTTCTGCCGCCGATTTTTCCGGACCTCTTCGCTCTTCTGGCTCTGTAAGGGGGCCGGCGGCGCGGCTTCGGGACCCATCCAGGCTGAACCTGTGATCGTCCCTCTGGAGCTAATGTCCAGTAGCCTAAGAAGCCCAATCCACTCTGCACGCAGGTGAGTTCGCTTCTTCTCCCCTTAGTCCCTCGATGCAGTGAGCCTGTTGCCAGCAGGTCTCACTGAAAATAAAAAACCTATTTAAACTTTTACTCTAAGCAGCTCAGGAGAGCCACCTAGATTGCACCCTTCTCGTTCGGGCACAAAATCTTAACTGAGGCTTGGAGGAGGGTCATAGGGGGAGGAGCCAGTGCACACCAGCTAGTCCTAAAGCTTTTGCTTTGTGCCCAGTCTCCTGCGGAGCCGCTGTTCCCCCCATGGTCCTTTCGGAGTCCCTTAGCATCCACTAGGACGTTAGAGAAAATTCCGTATCATTACATAATCCCCAGGTTCAATGTCATGACAATTACTGTCTGGCAAATCAGGAATCACCAACTTTAGATTATCATTCTGATTCCTCAATTGCTTACTCATCTTAACCAAGTACTTTACGGTTACTTCATTGTTACATTTCAAATCATCCTGGGGGTTAATTATAACATGGGGTTGTCGACCAAACAGAATTTCAAAAGGAGACAGATTAAGAGGAGACCTGGGGGTGGTTCTGATGCTGTATAATACAATTGGCAAAGCTTCCGGCCATAACAGTCCTGTTTCAGTCATTACCTTGCTCAATTTATTTTTAATAGTGCTGTTTACTCTTTCCACCTTCGCGCTCGCCTGGGGGCGGTACGGAATATGCAGCTTACTATTAATTCCCATCAACTTACACATTGTTTGAAAGACTTCACCTGTGAAATGGGTACCCCTATCACTTTCAATTATTCTAGGGATACCGTACCTACACACAAATTCCTGCACAATTTTCTTTGCAGTAAATACAGCGGTATTTGTGGCCGCAGGAAATGCTTCAACCCAATTTGAAAACACATCTATACAGACCAAAACATACTTTAAATTTCTACAAGGTGGCAATTGTATGAAATCAATCTGTATTACCTGGAAAGGACCATCTGTCGGAGGGATATGGGATGGCTCTGTCGGTATTGCCTTTCCGATATTCTTCCTCAAGCAGGTGAGACATGTCATTGCTCTTTTACCCGCGTGGGAAGAAAATCCTGGGGCGCACCAATAAGCTCTTACTAGCTTACACATCCCTTCTTTGCCTAGATGAGTCAGCCCATGTGCTGCTTCCGCTAGACTTGGAAGGTATGCTCTGGGTGCCACTGGTTTACCATATCCATCTGTCCAGAGTACTGAGGACTCCTGGCCACATCCTTTTGACCTCCAGACTGCCTTTTCCTGTGGGGAACACAAATTTTGCATTTCACACAATTTCTGTGTGTTTACAGTATTAAATACCATCAGTCATGTACTATCTGTTTGTATGGGGTTACCAGCTGCTGATTTAGCAGCTTCGTCTGCTCGGCTGTTACCAAGTGATACCGGGTCTTGGCTATATGTGTGTGCTTTACACTTGATAACAGCCACTCTGTCGGGTTCCTGTATCGCTGTTAGAAGTCTTTTGATATGGGCTGCATGCGCTACGGGTGTGCCAGCTGCCGTCATGAAATTTCTGAGGCGCCATAGGGCTCCGAAATCATGGACTACTCCGAATGCGTACCTAGAATCTGTGTAAATATTGGCTGACTTGCCCTTAGCCAATTCACATGCTCTGGTTAGGGCAACCAGTTCAGCAACTTGTGCTGAGTGAGGTAGGCCTAGCGGTTCTGCTTCTATGGTACCTTGGTCATCTACGACTGCGTATCCAGTACACAAGTCTCCCGAGTCCGTCTGTCTGTGACAACTACCGTCAGTGTAGAAAGTAAAATCTACATCTTCCAGTGGGTTGTCACTGATGTCAGGCCTTGCCGTGAAATTTTGGGTCAAATATTCCATACAATCATGCGTGTCATCCCCTGTATTAAATCCTCCTTTACCATCACTCTCATCCTCCACCCTTTGTGCCTGTCCAGGCACACTTGGGAGATACGTTGCAGGACTTAATGCGCTGCATCTCCTTATGGTGATGTTTACGGGGGCCATCAATGCCAATTCCCATCTTGTAAACCGCGCTGATGAGACGTGTCTGGTTTGGGCAGAATTCAGTAAGGCTGACACTGCATGTGGTGTATGAATTGTGAGGTTGTGTCCTAGCACTACATCTTCGCTTTTTGTGACTAGCAATGCTATTGCTGCAACACTTCGCAAGCATGTGGGGAGGGATCGCGCTACCGTATCTAGCTGAGCGCTGTAGTAAGCTACCGGCCTGCTGGCATCACCATGCTTCTGGGTTAAGACACCTGCTGTGCACCCAGCACTCTCTGTTCCGTACAGCTCAAAGGGTTTCCCATAGTCTGGCTGGTGCCTGCGTTAGGCACTGTTTAAGTCTCTCAAATGCCATCTCAGATTCGTCTGTGTGCGAAATCCGATCAAGTTTGCTTGATGAGACCATCTCCTGCAAAGGTAAGGCCAGTATGGAAAAACCTGGGATCCAGTTACGGCAATACCCACACATTCCTAAGAACGTTCTAATCTGTTGCTGGGTTTGTGGCAGAGTCATGTCACGAATTGCTTGAATTCTATCAGCAGTAAGGTGCCTCAGTCCTTGTGTTAGACAGTGTCCCAAATACTTCACACGGGTCTGGCATAATTGTAACTTGTCTTTGGAAACCTTGTGTCCTGTGTCTGAAAGATGAAACAGGAGCTGTTTCGTATCTCTCAGGGACGCTTCCAGTGAATCAGAACACAGTAGTAAATCGTCCACGTACTGAATCAATACTGATCCACTCTCTGGTTGGAAAGACTGTAAACAATCATGCAGGGCCTGTGAGAAAATACTTGGACTGTCTATGAAACCTTGGGGTAAGCGAGTCCATGTATATTGAACTCCTCTGTATGTAAATGCAAATAAGTATTGACTGTCAGGGTGCAGAGGTACCGAGAAGAAAGCGGAGCAGAGGTCAATCACAGTGAAAAATTTGGCAGTGGGAGGGATTTGCATAAGAATGACAGCTGGATTTGGCACTACGGGGAATTGACTCTCAACTATTTTGTTGATCCCTCTTAGATCCTGCACTAATCGGTAACCCCTCCCCCCACTCTTTTTAACAGGGAAGATGGGACTATTTGCAGTGCTGGACGTCCTTACCAGAATGCCCTGTTGTAGCAAGCGCTCTATTACAGGAAAAACTCCTAACTCCACCTCTGGCTTCAGAGGATATTGTGGGATTTTTGGAGCTATCCTACCATCTTTTACTTGCACAACTACTGGGGCTACGTTTGCCATCAATCCAGTGTCTTGTCCATCCTTGGTCCAAAGTGATTCCGGTATCTGGGAAATAATTTCCTCTACCTTGGACGGACACCTATTTACAACAACAGTGTGTGACATTAATCTTGTTGGGGAGTCTAGCATATCCTGCGCTTCCTGAGCGTGGTTTTCGGGTATATCCAAGAACACACCTTCAGGAGTACAGTGTATGACGCATCCCATTTTGCACAGTAAATCTCTCCCTAAGAGATTAGTCGGAGCCGATGCAGCCAGCAGGAAAGAATGCTTGGTATGCAAAGGCCCTATCGTAATCTCTGCAGGTTTGCTTAAAGGATAGTGCTGTACTACTCCTGTTACTCCCATGGCTGGAATTGTTTTACCAGTGGTTCTCATGCCCACGGTCGAATTTATCACTGACTTGGCCGCCCCCCGTATCTACAAGGAAATTTAGAGATTTACCAGCTACATCAATTGTGACCTCGGGTTCACTTCCAAGATTCGCAATTAATTTCACTGGCTGCAGATTACAGGTGTGGCCTCGCCCCTATGGTGCGTGGTGGCCTCCCTGCATTGCGCTGGCAGCTATTACCTGTGAAGGGGGTAAATGGGATCTGTCAGTGACTTGCCAGTCTCTTTTTGGGGGATACCTTTTTGTTTCCCCTGCGTGTGGCTCATAACTCCGTCTCTGCGGTCCTTGATCCCAATTTCGTGTGTCATGTCATTGTCTAGGGGGTTGATATGATTTTTGTGCATTCTTTGATCTACAGTCTAGTGCATAGTGTCCCTCTTTATGACAGTAATAACAAGTTACCACATTTGACTTACCCACAGGGATCGGAGATTTATACAGAGGTTGCCTGGTAGTCAGGGCCTGTATACTTACGGCCATTAACTTATCGCTCTGCGACTCCCTGTGTCTGGTGATATTCCGATCATGATCAACAGCGGCCTCTCTCAAAGTAGCCACCGACAGACCTCGCCAACATGGTTGGGTGGTCTATACCCTTGTCCTCAATACTTCCTTTAAACCATCCATTAACACAGATACTGCTACTTCTCTATGATTCACATTTGTCTTGATGTCTTCTATGCCTGTATACTTAGCCATATCCTGTAGTGCCCGATGAAAATAATCAGCTGCTGTTTCTCCCTCTTTCTGTTTGATGGAGAAAATTTTGTTCCATCTGACAACAGCTGGAAAATACTCTTTTAACTGTAAATTTATTCTCTTTACATTATCTTGGTTGTACACATCCGTAAGGGGTACATCCTCATCTAATTTACAGTCAGCTAAAAATTTTGCTGAGTCGACATTGGAGGGTAAACATGCCCTCAGCAATATCTGCCAGTCTTTGTTATTGGGCTCCACAGTATTTCCTAGCTCTCTAATGTATTCCTGGCTTGCAACTAGATCTTTCCTAGGATCAGGGAATTCAGACACCATTGTTCTTAATTCCATTCTGGTAAAGGGGCAGTGCATGGCAATGTGTCTGAGAGGAGTGACTCCTGAAGTGTCAGTTTTTCCATTTGGCACTGCAATTACCCTAACGGGATTAAGTCCAATAACATCATTCTGAGTAGATTCTACAGCATGTGGGGAAATGGTTTCAGTATATTGTATGGTGCCGTACTTACCAGCTGATACGATCTCACCTGTCCCTCCACTAGGGGCCTTTGATACTAATCTTACGGGTTGGGCCGTGCCCACTGTTGTTTCTGCTATGGTGGCTGCTAGAAAGAGTGCCGATATTGTTGTTGGTTCATCCTCTTGGTCACAATCCTGGGGAAAGTTTAAAACAGGGTACAGCTTGCACGGGTTAACATTAGCTTCAACAATCTTGGTTACATTAGGCTTAACATTTATACAATTACTAAGTGCATGTTTATCATTCACCAGTGTGCCATTCTCTGCAACCACCTTCTCTCCCGTTATGTATGGTGGTGGTGGCGCGGTGGCTATCAGTTTTCTAATAGGGTTAGATCCACCCGCTTGAGCCAATCCTCTTTATATTTCACCTTCCTGTTGCCATAACTGTAAATAATCATAATGTTTGATCCGTCTCTTTGCAGATTTAATGAGACATATCCTTCTCCTTAGATTCTGTAACACCTCGGGACTAAAACTGCCTACCCGTGGGAACTTTTCCCCATCGTGCACAGTCATTCTTTCCCATTCATCGCACAAAACTTCTGTGTGTGAACCGTATTTCTCACACATTACATACTTTGCCGACCCGATTGGTCGGTTTACTGAATCAACCCGAACCGAGGTTGATCGCCCCCTACCTGAACAACTGGCCCCCATCTTTGTAGGTGTTGCTTTCACTACCTCTGACCTTCAATTCAGGGTCTTCAGCGAACCCTTACAAAAACCAAGATGTCCGGGGTAGGCTGGCGGTGGCAGTTTACAGAGTACTCCACTCACTCGCCCACGTCGACTAATACGCCCACACACTGCACTAGCGCTGGCGTACTCGACCTAGGGCCCCTGCGACCTGAACCTCTATTTACTGGAACATGTGGGTGCGATCCGAAGAGCACTTAACCCTTTCCAGTAACTATTGGTTGTTGGATAGTTCCCAAGTGACTAGCGAACTTCCCTTAAAATAAAAAAAATTACACAAATCACGTTAGAATGTACAAATAGCGTTTATGACCCCTCTAGCGTACGCAAATGGTACTGGGTCAAGTTACTAACTAATGCACACAATTACGTGCGGTACAATCGTTCTGCACATAAGCAACTAATCTTATGTGCGGAGCGACCAGTGGAATCGAAAATTGTGGCTGCGAATTCCTTCAGCCTGAGCTTAATGGCCTAGATGGGTACCGCACCAACACTTTCTGGTGTTGTGCTCCTTTACTCTTTATCTATAGCGGACTTCTTAGTCTGCTGTACCTGGACCTCCTGATCTGTTTGGACCTCCTGGTCTGCTATACTCTAATGCTCTTTTTTAAATGTTTAACAAGGGATGCCTCCCAAGCCACCATGCAGTCAATTAAACGTATGTACCTTCACGAGAACTCGATGATTTCCTTGGTTCAAACCCCAAACATTAGAAACTTATATATATGTATACACACTCTTTCACCTCATATACTCTTTACTTTCATTTCTGCGCAGAAATCCCTTTCATTCAGTATCGCAGGCTAATCCCGAGGAGTTACAACCAGAGAAGGATCTATTAGCTTAAAATTTTGGACACAGATCGATTTGCGCTATTTTCGCGTTGCCTCCTTATCGCCTAATTAAAACAATACTATCGTGTGATTTGTATTATGTGGGCGTACCCAGACGCTCCGTTGCGTAGTATACGCTCCGTGCGTCGGCCCTTGCGTCGCGTACCCTAGTCCCGCCCTTTGTTAGAGACACGTGTACGCCAGCCAGGTATATCCACAGAAATACAATTTAACACGTTTATATCAATGTAGATGATCTTTAACTGTAATCATCTACTGAACACCACACCAAACTTCCTTGTATTTTAGGCAAGCCGTGCGCGTGTATTACAAATTACTCCTTAACGTATTATTTTTACTCTTTAACTACCAATAGCAACAAATCTTTCTCAGCACGTTATCAATTGTGAAATGGCAACCAGGAAAGTGATATGTGAAAATACACAAGTGAAAAGAAATACAGGTGTGTGCGTGCGTGTGTACGCAAAACAGAAATAAACAGTTTTTTTTTTTTTTTAAAGACACTAGCGTATTGTTCTTTCCTCCGGTTCCGGATTCCACCAGCACTCCTTCAACGTAGCGAAACAGACGCTTATCTAGCCAGCACTACTGTATCCCGATACGAAGGGATACTGCCTTCCCGCCCTTGCTGACAGATAACGTTTGTTTTCGCTAGTGCGGATATGTGGAGGACGGACGAGCCGCCAATTGATAATGCTGATTTGATTACCTTATAACCTTCACAATAATGGGTAAGCGACACAGTACGCAATTGGCGTATGGGGTACCGTAAGGGTACGCACTTAGCGTAGCATACGCTCGGCCGTGATCGAGACGCACATGCGGCACGCTCGCTCACAGCTTAATGCGTGGTGTCGAGCACGCTATAGGCGAGCGACTACCGTAATGCTACGCTACCAGCGTAGCGGACGCTCGAGACCACGAGGAGATCACGAGCGGCGCAGACGCTCACAAGATGACAATCAGTAAACCTTGAATGTAACACACAGAAAGGATACTCTTATACTGTAAACCTTGTACTGAAACACTGTAGCGATATAACGCTGCTTAACCTGATTAACACTAAAGCTGGTTGAGCGATCGAGACGCTCCTATTACCCACTGCAATGTAATGAACACACGATACCGTGCTAAGGTTCCAACACCTTTACTAACAAGCTTTTAAGTTATATCGAAAAAGGTAAACAGTTCACAAGTCATACACTACAGACTAACATATAATTCTAACAGATTATCTAGACAGAAATATACAATAACGTTACAATCTTATACTATAACAGAGAGAAAGGGAATGGCCAATACACACAGAGAATAAGTTGGTTTGCAGAGAATTACTTACACACACTGGGAATGATCGCTGCGCAGCCTGGTACCAGCTCCGAGTTAGTCAATATGAAAACCGTTTGTGGAGTGAGAGAGAGCTGCCCAGGCTGGCTGATCTTATATACACTGAGTACAGTATACTACAAAGGGACCTATAATCTCATTGTTCATTGGACACAGGAATGTCTCCTCGCATCATAACAAAAGGTCATAGGTTAGTTTGAACAGGTGGGCTGTGACTATATCAAACTGCTCAGGTGGGAGGGAATCTGAAGATTCCCGCCGCATGGGTAATGAATCGCAAAATATATGAAATGTCCAGAATCTACTAATGGCCATAACTATACGCAGGAACGATTAATCTTTACCTAACCAACACCGGATTGTTGCTATTAAAATGTTCTTTAGTTAGGTACCAGACACAGCTGTTCAAACCCTGTCTGACCCTTCGTACCATACAAAGAGGAATTCCTCTGTCCAGCGACCATTTACATTAAACAAACTTACAGTCATTATTAAGGGGAACATTATCTATAAAACATACTATTTGGTTCTATTATTAAACGATTGAGTCGCCCGCTAGACGCACACAAACTCTACCGTAAATGCACATACCACGCGCTCGAGCGCATGGCCGAGGCACCATCACGCGGCTGCGTATATCCGCACGCACGGGAGAGAATGTGCACGTGCAGCAGGCACGCGCATGAGGTGAATATATGGCAACGTGTAGCATGATATTTTTCTGACTTTGACAATATATATATATATATATATATATATATATATGTGTGGGCTCCCGATGCATCATATTTACTACAGGGAGAGCCGGACCTGCGTTTATATATATATATATATATATATATATATATATATACATATATATATATATATATATATATATATATATATATATATATATATATAACTCTGGATACGACCGGCACTCCTACAGCAAAGGATAGTTACCAGGGTGCCTTCCCGTGGTACCACAAGGCCCAGCAAACAAGAGTAAAGTAAAGGGCGGCACTCCAATGGTTTTGGAAAAAAATAGCTCACCAAGCCAGCTTCAATTCAATTCTATTTTTTTCCAAAACCATTGGAGTGCCGCCCTTTACTTTACTCATATATATATATATATATATATATATATATATATAAAATCCATCATGTCCACTTAGCACCTTTATCATTTTCCAGCTTACTTAGTCTCTGGGGTAAATAACCTAAGATGGGAGTTCTATTTAAGATGGGATGTTGCCCATAGCAACCAATCAGATTCTACTTCTCATTTATCTAGCACCTTCTAGAAGATAATACCTGGACTGTGATTGGTTGCTATGGGCAACATCCCATCTTAAATAGAACTACCATCTTAGTAAATTTACCCCTCTGAGTGCCACTGGTTGATGTTTTGCTGATGATTGGATGAAATGTTCCAGAGGGCATCGGCGCAATTCTATCTTAGGAAGGAGAGTGCTGATCCGATACAAACATTATATATATATATATATATATATATATATATATATATATATATATATATATATATATATATATATATATATATATATACTCAGGTGCGGCACTCCCAGACACAAAAATAATACACATATACAAGCGGCAGGTATCGGTAACGTTTCAGTTTCTATTTATTTGTATAGCGGCACTTTCATCAGTGATATCTGCCGCTTGTATATGTGATTTTTTTGTGTCTGGAAGTGCCGCACCTGAGTACCTGTATCCTGCATGCAATGTGAGGGCACCCGGATCGGCAACTGCAGTACTGGGAGAGCCGGACCATACGTGGATATATATACAGTATATAATATTTGGAACCCATTATAATACATTTTGAATTACATTGGTGGCACAGTGGAAATCTAATTGGTGGGGCAGTGGGTACATTGGTGGGGCAGTGGATGGAGACGCTGAGCGGTCAGTGGTTCCCGTCAGCGGCTCAGCTACAATGAAGCCGCTGGCGGGTAGGGAGCTGCTGGAGGGGAGACGCGCTGAGCGGTCAGCGTCATCAGATATGAAGCTGCTGGTGGGGAGGGAGCCGCATGCGGGGGGTGAGCAATGTCACATTGTGCACATCGCTCATCACGGCTCCGTGCACACTTGCCGTGATGAGTGATGTCACAAGTGACATTGCTCACATTGAGAATGCAGCAGGGGCGACCGCCAACCTGCAATCAACGAGCGCAAGTGCGCGCATCGTTGATTGCAGGCCCATACACACTAGACGATGTGAACGATATATCGTTCACAATCGTCTGTATTGGCCATATTGGTGTGTATGGCCCTTAATGAGCTGATTGGTTGGGATGTGTTGCTGTACGTTTCTGCGGTGTAATAGGCCCATAGAGACTTGGTAGGGTTAGGTGTGGATTACCAGCAGCCAGTATCCCAATGGTTAGGATGCAGACATTCCAATGGTTAAAATCCCGATGAAACATGGTGAGTATTTAAACCCTACTCCTATCCCTAACCCACCCTTCCCACAGCCTTACCTTAACCATCTTCTCCCGCAGCCTGACCCTAACCGTTCCCTCCAGCAGCCTGACCCTAATCGTTCCCTCCGGCAGCCTGACCCTATACCTCCCCTCCCGCAGCCTGACCCTATACCTCCCCTCCCACAGCCTGACCCTGACCGTTCCCTCCGGCAGCCTGACCCTAACCGTCCCTTCCCGCAGCCTTACCTTAACCATCTTCTCCCGCAGCCTGACCCTAACCGTTCCTTCCGGCAGCCTGACCCTATACCTCCCCTCCCGCAGCCTGACCCTATACCTCCCCTCCCGCAGCCTGACCCTATACCTCCCCTCCCGCAGCCTGACTCTATACCACCCCTCCCGCAGCCTGACCCCGTCCTCCCCTTCCGCAGCCTGACCCTATACCTCCCCTTCCACAGCCTGACCTTATACCTCCCCTCCCGCAGCCTTACCTTAACCATCCCTTCCCACAGCCTGACCCTATACCGCCCCTCCCGCAGCCTGACCCTATACCTCCCCTCCCGCAGCCTGACCCTATACCTCCCCTCCCGCAACCTGACCCTATACCTCCCCTCCCGCAACCTGACCCTATACCTCCCCTCCCGCAGCCTGACCCTATACCTCCCCTCCCGCAGCCTGACCCTGACCGTTCCCTCCGGCAGCCTGACCCTAACCGTCCCTTCCCGCAGCCTTACCTTAACCATCTTCTCCCGCAGCCTGACCCTATACCTCCCCTCCCGCAGCCTGACCCTATACCTCCCCTCCCGCAGCCTGACCCTATACCTCCCCTCCCGCAGCCTGACTCTATACCACCCCTCCCGCAGCCTGACCCCGTCCTCCCCTCCCGCAGCCTGACCTTATACCTCCCCTCCCGCAGCCTGACCTTATACCTCCCCTCCCGCAGCCTGACCTTATACCTCCCCTCCCGCAGCCTTACCTTAACCATCCCCTCCCACAGCCTGACCCTATACCGCCCCTCCCGCAGCCTGACCCTATACCGCCCCTCCCGCAGCCTGACCCTATACCTCCCCTCCCGCAGCCTGACCCTATACCTCCCCTCCCGCAGCCTGACCCTATACCTCCCCTCCCGCACCCTGCCCCTTTACCTCCCCTTCCACAGCCTGACCTTATACCTCCCCTCCCGTAGCCTTACCTTAACCATCCCCTCCCGCAGCCTAACCCTATACCTCCCCTCCCGCTGCCTAACCCTATACCTCCCCTCCCGAAGCCTAACCCTATACCTCCCCTCCCGCAGCCTGACCCTGTACCTCCCCTCCCGCAGCCTAACCCTAACCTCCCCTCCCGCAGCCTAACCCTATACCACCCCTCCCGCAGCCTAACCCTATACCACCCCTCCTGCAGCCTAACCCTAACCTCCCCTGCCGCAGCCTGACCCTATACCTCCCCTCCCGCAGCCTGACCCTATACCTCCCCTCCAGCAGCCTGACCCTATACCTCCCCTCCCGCAGCCTGACCCTATACCTCCCCTCCCGCAGCCTGACCCTATACCTCCCCTCCCGCAGCCTGACCCTATACCTCCCCTCCCGCAGCCTGACCCTATACCTCCCCTCCCGCAGCCTGACCCTATACCTCCCCTCCCGCAGCCTGACCCTGACCTCCCACTCCTGCAGCCTGACCCTATACCTCCCCTCCCGCAGCCTAACCCTAACCTCCCCTCCCGCAGCCTAACCCTAACCTCCCCTCCCGCAGCCTGACCTTATACCTCCCCTCCCGCAGCTTGACCCTATACCTCCCCTCCCGCAGCCTGACCTTACACCTCCCCTCCCGCAGCCTGACCTTACACCTCCCCTCCCGCAGCCTGACCCTATACCTCCCCTCCTGCAGCCTGACCCTATACCTCCCCTCCCGCAGCCTGACCCTATACCTCTCCTCCCGCAGCCTGACCTTATACCTCCCCTCCCGCAGCCTGAGCCTATACCTCCCCTCCCGCAGCCTGACTCTATACCACCCCTCCCGCAGCCTGACCCCGTCCTCCCCTTCCGCAGCCTGACCCTATACCTCCCCTTCCACAGCCTGACCTTATACCTCCCCTCCCGCAGCCTTACCTTAACCATCCCTTCCCACAGCCTGACCCTATACCTCCCCTCCTGCAGCCTGACCCTATACCTCCCCTCCTGCAGCCTGACCTTATACCTCCCCTCCCGCAGCCTGACCCTATACCTCCCCTCCCGCAGCCTGACCCTGACCGTTCCCTCCGGCAGCCTGACCCTAACCGTCCCTTCCCGCAGCCTTACCTTAACCATCTTCTCCCGCAGCCTGACCCTATACCTCCCCTCCCGCAGCCTGACCCTATACCTCCCCTCCCGCAGCCTGACCCTATACCTCCCCTCCCGTAGCCTGACTCTATACCACCCCTCCCGCAGCCTGACCCCGTCCTCCCCTCCCGCAGCCTGACCCTATACCTCCCCTCCCGCAGCCTGACCTTATACCTCCCCTCCCGTAGCCTTACCTTAACCATCCCCTTCCACAGCCTGACCCTATACCGCCCCTCCCGCAGCCTGACCCTATACCTCCCCTCCCGCAGCCTGACCCTATACCTCCCCTCCCGCAGCCTGACCCTATACCTCCCCTCCCGCAGCCAAACCCTATACCTCCCCTCCCGCAGCCTGACCCTATACCTCCCCTCCCGCAGCCTGACCCTATACCTCCCCTCCCGCAGCCTGACCCTATACCTCCCCTTCCACAGCCTGACCTTATACCTCCCCTCCCGCAGCCTTACCTTAACTATCCCCTCCCGCAGCCTAACCCTAACCTCCCCTCCCGCTGCCTAACCCTATACCTCCCCTCCCGCTGCCTAACCCTATACCTCCCCTCCCGCAGCCTGACCCTGTACCTCCCCTCCCGCAGCCTAACCCTATACCACCCCTCCCGCAGCCTAACCCTATACCACCCCTCCCGCAGCCTAACCCTAACCTCCCCTGCCGCAGCCTGACCCTATACCTCCCCTCCCGCAGCCTGACCCTATACCTCCCCTCCCGCAGCCTGACCCTATACCTCCCCTCCCGCAGCCTGACCCTATACCTCCCCTCCCGCAGCCTGACCCTATACCTCCCCTCCCGCAGCCTGACCCTATACCTCCCCTCCCGCAGCCTGACCCTATACCTCCCCTCCCGCAGCCTGACCCTATACCTCCCCTCCCGCAGCCTGACCCTATACCTCCCCTCCCGCAGCCTGACCCTGACCTCCCACTCCCGCAGCCTGACCCTATACCTCCCCTCCCGCAGCCTAACCCTAACCTCCCCTCCCGCAGCCTGACCTTATACCTCCCCTCCCGCAGCCTGACCCTAACCTCCCCTCCCGCAGCCTGACCTTATACCTCCCCTCCCGCAGCCTGACCCTAACTCTCCCCTCCCGCAGCTTGACCCTATACATCCCCTCCCGCAGCCTGACCTTACACCTCCCCTCCCGCAGCCTGACCCTATACCTCCCCTCCTGCAGCCTGACCCTATACCTCCCCTCCCGCAGCCTGACCCTATACCTCTCCTCCCGCAGCCTGACCTTATACCTCCCCTCCCGCAGCCTGAGCCTATACCTCCCCTCCCGCAGCCTGACCTTATACCTCTCCTCCTGCAGCCTGACCATAACCCTCCCCTCCCGTAGCCTGACCCTAACCCTCCCCTCCCGTAGCCTGACCCTAACCCTTCCCTCCCGTAGCCTGACCCTATACCTCCCCTCCCGCAGCCTGATCCTATACCTCCCCTCCCGCAGCCTGACCCTATACCTTCCACTCCCGCAGGCTGACCTCCCCTCCCGCAGCCTGACCCTGAGCTCCCACTCCTGCAGCCTGACCCTGACCTCCCCTCCCGTAGCCTGACCCTGACCTCCCACTCCTGCAGCCTGACCCTGACCTCCCCTCCCGCAGCCTGACCCTATACCTCCTCTCCCGCAGCCTAACCCTGGCCTCCCACTCCCACAGCCTGACCCTATCCATCCCCACCTGCAGCCTACCCCTAACCGTCCCCAACCGCAGCCTGACCCTAACCTCTCTAACCCCCGCATCCTAAACCTATCCTCCCCCTGGTGCCTAACCATAACCCCCTCGTACGTACCATTGGGATCCAGACCTCATCCCCATAAATAAGTGACAATGTATTGCTTGCTCGTTGTCACATGTATGACTTGATGCCCCTTACATGTGATGAACATGCTATATTTGTATAGACTTGGCGCCACATATCAATGTGTGGATTAGGCACTGGCGTCCGTGATAGCTGTGGACGTAGATTAGCTGGAACGACTTCATAGCATAACAATTTATAATGGCCAAGAGGATTCTCCTCTTATTCCGGAGAAATGTCTGAGGAATCCAGGTGGTGGCAGTCCTCACTCCCGGTGACCGTCTGTCCATTAATAATGTGTAATGGCGCATTAGGGAGCCTGCAGCCGCGCTCCGATCATAAAGAAAGATCTATTCTCCCTCCATAGTTGTCAATAAGCTGTTTAGAGCCCCAGCCTCACGCGTTAGACTTATCTTCATTCCAGCCACTGATTTTTCATTTGCCAATTGTCCATTTTTATGCATTGATTCCTTCTTCCGGTGATGAGAATAAATGTGCGGGGCTCCCATGCTGCTTAAATGATTAGAAAAGAGAGTAACTTTTGGAAAGTTTTGTTTACTTCCATCTTGTCACAATCGGACACTGCGCACATCTGTCAGGACGCCAGATTCCGCAGTGTGCGCCTGTCTCTGGTAGGCTGAGGGCTGTGGAATGAGAATGATACCTGAGTGATGATATTCTCTGCATAAAGTGGAAATATATTGTTTATAAGTAGGACTTATCCTGTAAATGTGCAGTAAACATTGATAGGAGAAATTCTGCTGAAGTGCTGTTATGTCTCCACATATTTACCTTCAGCTGGGGACAGTGGCCTCCTCGGCGGCCGCAGCTAGCTCCATATCTCAGCCACGGCTTATGGTAGCGCTTGCGGAGAGACAGAAGTTGGTAAGAGGGTGAGTTGGGCGCAGTACGGGCGTTCAGTGCACAGATGGGGTAGGGTCACCTGTGCCCCTGGTTTTCTGCAGCAGCGCAAAGTTTTATTTTGTTTTGTGTAGAGATTATTGATATTATATAAAGGGGGAGGAGGCTCATTTGTAGGGGTGTTCTCGCTGTGCGCAGGGGAGCTAACCTGTTCTCACTTTGCCAAAGGAACTTAATTTGTAACCACTTCTGAGTGGGTGAAGATCAGGTTTGACCCTGCCCCTAAATAGGAGGCCTCCATTTCATCATAGAAGATTATTTCTAAGTGCACACTGAGCGATGTAATACAGACAGTCCCCGGTGTCCCCTACATGTAATACAGACAGTCCCCGGTGTCCCCTACATGTAATACAGACAGTCCCCGGTGTCCCCTACATGTAATACAGACAGTCCCCGGTGTCCCCTACATGGAATACAGACAGTCCCCGGTGTCCCCTACATGTAATACAGACAGTCCCCGGTGTCCCCTACATGGAATACAGACAGTCCCCGGTGTCCCCTACATGGAATACAGACAGTCCCCGGTGTCCCCTACGTGGAATACAGACAGAGCCGGTGTCCCCTACATGTAATACAGACATTCTCCGGTGTCCCCTACATGTAATACAGACAGTCCCCGGTGTCCCCTACATGTAATACAGACAGTCCCCGGTGTCCCCTACATGTAATACAGACAGTCCCCGGTGTCCCCTACATGTAATACAGACAGTCTCCGGTGTCCTCTACATGTAATACAGACAGTCCCCGGTGTCCCCTACATGTAATACAGACAGTCCCCGGTGTCCCCTACATGTAATACAGACTGTTCCCGGTGTCCCCTATGTGGAATACAGACAGTCCCCGGTGTCCCCTATGTGGAATACAGACAGTCCCCGGTGTCCCCTATGTGGAATACAGACAGTCCCCGGTGTCCCCTACGTGGAATACAGACAGTCCCCGGTGTCCCCTACATGGAATACAGACAGTCTCCGGTGTCCTCTACATGTAATACAGACAGTCCCCGGTGTCCCCTACATGTAATACAGACAGTCCCCGGTGTCCCCTACATGTAATACAGACTGTTCCCGGTGTCCCCTACGTGGAATACAGACAGTCCCCGGTGTCCCCTATGTGTAATACAGACAGTCCCCGGTGTCCTCTACGTGTAATACAGACAGTCCCCGGTGTCCCCTACATGGAATACAGACAGTCCCCGGTGTCCTCTACATGTAATACAGACAGTCCCCGGTGTCCCCTACATGTAATACAGACAGTCCCGGGTGTCCCCTACATGTAATACAGACAGTCCCCGGTGTCCCCTACATGTAATACAGACAGTCCCCGGTGTCATCTACATGGAATACAGACAGTCCCCGGTGTCCCCTACATGTAATACAGACAGTCCCGGTGTCCTCTACATGTAATACAGACAGTCCCCGGTGTCCCCTACGTGGAATACAGACAGTCCCCGGTGTCCCCTACGTGGAATACAGACAGTCCCCGGTGTCCCCTACATGTAATACAGACAGTCCCCGGTGTCCCCTACATGTAATACAGACAGTCCCCGGTGTCCCCTACATGTAATACAGACAGTCCCCGGTGTCCCCTACATGTAATAGAGACAGTCCCGGTGTCCCCTACATGTAATATAGACACTTCAGGTGTCCCCTACATGTAATAGAGACAGTCCCCGGTGTCCCCTACATGGAATACAGACAGTCCCCGCTGTCCCCTACATGTAATACAGACAGTCTCCGGTGTCCTCTACATGTAATACAGACAGTCCCCGGTGTCCCCTACATGTAATACAGACAGAGCCGGTGTCCCCTACATGTAATACAGACATTCTCCGGTGTCCCCTACATGTAATACAGACAGTCCCCGGTGTCCCCTACATGTAATACAGACAGTCCCCGGTGTCCCCTATGTGGAATACAGACAGTCCCCGGTGTCCCCTATGTGGAATACAGACAGTCCCCGGTGTCCCCTATGTGGAATACAGACAGTCCCTGGTGTCCCCTATGTGGAATACAGACAGTCCCCGGTGTCCCCTACATATAATACAGACAGTTCAGGTGTCCCCTACATGGAATACAGACAGTCCCCGGTGTCCTCTACATGTAATACAGACAGTCCCTGGTGTCCCCTACATGTAATACAGACAGTCCCCGGTGTCATCTACATGGAATACAGACAGTCCCCGGTGTCCCCTACATGTAATACAGACAGTTCAGGTGTCCCCTACATGTAATAGAGACAGTCCCCGGTGTCCCCTACATGGAATACAGACAGTCCCCGGTGTCCCCTACATGGAATACAGACAGTCCCCGGTGTCCCCTACATGTAATACAGACAGTCCCCGGTGTCCTCTACATGTAATACAGACAGTCCCCGGTGTCCCCTACATGTAATACAGACAGTCCCCGGTGTCATCTACATGGAATACAGACAGTCCCCGGTGTCCCCTACATGTAATACAGACAGTCCCGGTGTCCTCTACATGTAATACAGACAGTCCCCGGTGTCCCCTACGTGGAATACAGACAGTCCCCGGTGTCCCCTAACTCTCAGGACACGTAATGCAGACAGTCCCGGCGTCCCTTCACTCTGTGGACACATGTAATACAGACAGTCCCCGGTGTCCCCTACGTGGAATACAGACAGTCCCCGGTGTCCCCTAACTCTCAGGACACGTAATGCAGACAGTCCCGGCGTCCCTTCACTCTGTGGACACATGTAATACAGACAGTCCCGGTGTCCCCTCACTCTCAGGACACGTGTAATACAGACAGTCCCGGTGTCCTCTCACTCTCAGGACACGTGTAATACAGACAGTCCCGGTGTCCCCTCACTCTCAGGACACATGTAATACAGACAGTCCCGGTCCCCCCCCCCCACACTCAGGACACGTGTAATACAGACAGTCCCGATGTCCCCTCACTCTCAGGACACGTGTAATACAGACAGTCCCGGTGTACCCTCACTCTCAGGACACATGTAATACAGACAGTCCCGGTGTCCTCTCACTCTCAGGACACGTGCAGACAGTCCCGGTGTCCCTTCACTCTCAGGACACGTGTAATACAGACAGTCCCCGGTGTCCCCTACATGTAATACAGACAGTCCCCGGTGTCCCCTACATGGAATACAGACAGTCCCCGGTGTCCCCTACATGTAATACAGACAGTCCCCGGTTTCCCCTACATGTAATACAGACAGTCCCCGGTGTCCCCTCACTCTCAGGACACATGTAATACAGACAGTCCCGGTGTCCTCTCACTCTCAGGACACATGTAATACAGACAGTCCCGGTATCCTCTCACTCTCAGGACATGTGCACAGACAGTCCCGGTGTCTCCTCACTCTCAGGACACGTGTAATACAGGCAGTCCCGGTGTCCCTTCACTCTCAGGACACGTGTAATACAGACAGTTTCGGCGTCCCCTCACTCTCAGGACACATGTAACACAGACAGTTCCGGTGTCCCCTCACTCTCAGGACACGTGTAATACAGACAGTCCCGGTGTCCCCTCACTCTCAGGACACGTGTAATACAGACAGTCCCGGTGTCTCCTCACTCTCAGGACACGTGTAATACAGACAGGTCCGGTGTCCCCTCACTCTCAGGACACGTGTAATACAGACAGTCCCGGTGTCCCCTCACTCTCAGGACACGTGTAAGACAGACAGTCCCGGTGTCCTCTCACTCTCAGGACACATGTAATACAGACAGTCCAGGTGTCCCCTCACTCTCAGGACACGTGTAATACAGACAGTCCCGGCGTCCCCTCACTCTCAGGACACGTGTAATACAGACAGTCCCGGTGTCCCTTCACTCTCAGGACACATGTAATACAGACAGTCCCGGTGTCCCCTCACTCTCAGGACACGTGTGATACATACAGTGCCGGTGTCCCCTCACTCTCAGGACACATGTAATACAGACAGTCCCGGTGTCCCCTCACTCTCAGGACACGTGTAATACAGACAGTCCCGGTGTCCCCTCACTCTCAGGACACGTGTAATACAGACAGTCCCGGTGTCCCCTCACTCTCAGGACATGTGTAATACAGACTGGTCCGGTGTCCCCTCACTCTCAGGACACGTGTAATACAGACAGTCCCGGTGTCCTCTCACTCTCAGGACACGTGTAATACAGACAGTCCCGGCGTCCCCTCACTCTCAGGACACGTGTAATACAGACAGTCCCGGCGTCCTCTCACTCTCAGGACATGTGTAATACAGACTGGTCCGGTGTCCCCTCACTCTCAGGACACGTGTAATACAGACAGTCCCGGTGTCCTCTCACTCTCAGGACACTTGTAATACAGACAGTCCCGGTGTCCCCTCACTCTCAGGACACGTGTAATACAGACAGTCCCGGTGTCCCCTCACTCTCAGGACACGTGTAATACAGACAGTCCCGGTGTCCCCTCACTCTCAGGACACGTGTAATACAGACAGTCCCGGTGTCCCCTCACTCTCAGGACACGTGTAATACAGACAGTACCGGTGTCCCCTCACTCTCAGGACACGTGTAATACAGACAGTCCCGGTGTCCCCTCACTCTCAGGACACGTGTAATACAGACAGTCCCGGTGTCCCCTCACTCTCAGGACACATGTAATACAGACAGTCCCGGTGTCCCCTCACTCTCAGGACACGTGTAATACAGACAGTCCCGGTGTCCCCTCACTCTCAGGACACATGTAATACAGAAAGTCCCGGTGTCCCCTCACTCTCAGGACACATGTAATACAGACAGTCCCGGTGTCCCCTCACTCTCAGGACACATGTAATACAGACAGTGCCGGTGTCCCCTCACTCTCAGGACACGTGTAATACAGACAGTCCCCGGTGTCCCCTACATGTAATACAGACAGTCCCCGGTGTCCCCTACATGGAATACAGACAGTCCCCGGTGTCCCCTACATGTAATACAGACAGTCCCCGGTTTCCCCTACATGTAATACAGACAGTCCCCGGTGTCCCCTCACTCTCAGGACACATGTAATACAGACAGTCCCGGTGTCCTCTCACTCTCAGGACACATGTAATACAGACAGTCCCGGTATCCTCTCACTCTCAGGACATGTGCACAGACAGTCCCGGTGTCTCCTCACTCTCAGGACACGTGTAATACAGGCAGTCCCGGTGTCCCTTCACTCTCAGGACACGTGTAATACAGACAGTTTCGGCGTCCCCTCACTCTCAGGACACATGTAACACAGACAGTTCCGGTGTCCCCTCACTCTCAGGACACGTGTAATACAGACAGTCCCGGTGTCCCCTCACTCTCAGGACACGTGTAATACAGACAGTCCCGGTGTCTCCTCACTCTCAGGACACGTGTAATACAGACAGGTCCGGTGTCCCCTCACTCTCAGGACACGTGTAATACAGACAGTCCCGGTGTCCCCTCACTCTCAGGACACGTGTAAGACAGACAGTCCCGGTGTCCTCTCACTCTCAGGACACATGTAATACAGACAGTCCAGGTGTCCCCTCACTCTCAGGACACGTGTAATACAGACAGTCCCGGCGTCCCCTCACTCTCAGGACACGTGTAATACAGACAGTCCCGGTGTCCCTTCACTCTCAGGACACATGTAATACAGACAGTCCCGGTGTCCCCTCACTCTCAGGACACGTGTGATACATACAGTGCCGGTGTCCCCTCACTCTCAGGACACATGTAATACAGACAGTCCCGGTGTCCCCTCACTCTCAGGACACGTGTAATACAGACAGTCCCGGTGTCCCCTCACTCTCAGGACACGTGTAATACAGACAGTCCCGGTGTCCCCTCACTCTCAGGACATGTGTAATACAGACTGGTCCGGTGTCCCCTCACTCTCAGGACACGTGTAATACAGACAGTCCCGGTGTCCTCTCACTCTCAGGACACGTGTAATACAGACAGTCCCGGCGTCCCCTCACTCTCAGGACACGTGTAATACAGACAGTCCCGGCGTCCTCTCACTCTCAGGACATGTGTAATACAGACTGGTCCGGTGTCCCCTCACTCTCAGGACACGTGTAATACAGACAGTCCCGGTGTCCTCTCACTCTCAGGACACTTGTAATACAGACAGTCCCGGTGTCCCCTCACTCTCAGGACACGTGTAATACAGACAGTCCCGGTGTCCCCTCACTCTCAGGACACGTGTAATACAGACAGTCCCGGTGTCCCCTCACTCTCAGGACACGTGTAATACAGACAGTCCCGGTGTCCCCTCACTCTCAGGACACGTGTAATACAGACAGTACCGGTGTCCCCTCACTCTCAGGACACGTGTAATACAGACAGTCCCGGTGTCCCCTCACTCTCAGGACACGTGTAATACAGACAGTCCCGGTGTCCCCTCACTCTCAGGACACATGTAATACAGACAGTCCCGGTGTCCCCTCACTCTCAGGACACGTGTAATACAGACAGTCCCGGTGTCTTCTCCCTCTCAGGACACGTGTAATACAGACAGTACCGGTGTCCCCTCACTCTCAGGACACGTGTAATACAGACAGTCCCGGTGTCCCCTCACTCTCAGGACACGTGTAATACAGACAGTCCCGGTGTCCCCTCACTCTCAGGACACGTGTAATACAGACAGTCCCGGTGTCCCCTCACTCTCAGGACACGTGTAATACAGACAGTACCGGTGTCCCCTCACTCTCAGGACACGTGTAATACAGACAGTCCCGGTGTCCCCTCACTCTCAGGACACGTGTAATACAGACAGTCCCGGTGTCCCCTCACTCTCAGGACACATGTAATACAGACAGTCCCGGTGTCCCCTCACTCTCAGGACACGTGTAATACAGACAGTCCCGGTGTCTTCTCCCTCTCAGGACACGTGTAATACAGACAGTACCGGTGTCCCCTCACTCTCAGGACACGTGTAATACAGACAGTCCCGGTGTCCCCTCACTCTCAGGACACGTGTAATACAGACAGTCCCGGTGTCCCCTCACTCTCAGGACACGTGTAATACAGACAGTCCCGGTGTCCCCTCACTCTCAGGACACATGTAATACACAGTCCCGGTGTCCCCTCACTCTCAGGACACGTGTAATACAGACAGTCCCGGTGTCCCCTCACTCTCAGGACACATGTAATATAGACACTCCCGGTGTCCCCTCACTCTCAGGACACGTGTAATACAGACAGTCCCGGTGTCTCCTCACTCTCAGGACACGTGTAATACAGACAGTCCCGGTGTCCCCTCACTCTCAGGACACGTGTAATACAGACAGTCCCGGTGTCCCCTCACTCTCAGGACACATGTAATATAGACAGTCCCGGTGTCCCCTCACTCTCAGGACACGTGTAATACAGACAGTCCCGGTGTCTCCTCACTCTCAGGACACGTGTAATACAGACAGTCCCGGTGTCCCCTCACTCTCAGGACACGTGTAATACAGACAGTCCCGGTGTCCCCTCACTCTCAGGACACGTGTAATACAGACAGTCCCGGCGTCCCCTCACTCTCAGGACACGTGTAATACAGACAGTCCCGGTTTACCGTCACATGAAATGCATTTTTATATGAAAGGATTGATCATAAAATAGTTGGACCTGGCGGACTTTAACGTTTACAGATTTGCGCAGTGGCCTCTTCTGATTCTGCCACCTTGCTGCAACACTTATATAATTGTGGTCTAATTCAGATTTGGCGCAATTCCATCTGCGGAAATGTCGTGATTTTTAGCAAACTGCGTCCGTGGAGGTCTACAATACGCACCATAGTAGAGTTGTGGGCTCTTCACAGGCTCTTCACCTGTGGTTGAGTGGGTGTGACCAAGTGTTCGCATGTTGGATACGTGCGCCGCGTGATGACGGAAATGATGGATATTCAGAAGTGAACATACGTAGAGGTCTGTCCGACTTTAGACTGATCTGTTGTACCAAGGACAGACCATGGGGGTCATTCCGAGTTGATCGCTCGCTAGCAGTTTTTAGCAGCTGTGCAAACGCATTGCCGCCGCCCACTGGGGAGTGTATTTTCGCTTTGCAGAAGTGCGAACACTTGTGCAGCAGAGCGCCTGCAAAATCATTTTGTGCAAAACAAGACCAGCCCTGTAGTTATCTTCGTGTGCGTTGTTTCTAACGACGGAGGGACGGCTTTTGACGTCACACACCCGCCCAGCCACGCCTGCGTTTTTTCTGACATGCCTGCATTTTTCTAAGCACTCCCTGAAAACGGTCGGTTGACACCCAGAAACGCCCACTTCATGTCAATCTTCCTGCGTTCGGCCTTGCGACTGGAATGTTCGTTAAACTCTGTGCAAACCCACGGTGCTCATTGTACCCGTACGACGCGCCTGCGCATTGCGGTGCATACGCATGTGCAGAAATGCAGATTTTTAGCCTGATCGCTGCGCTGCGAATAACGCCAGCTAGCGATCAACTCTGAATGACCTCCCATGTGCGAATGTGCTGACGATGGCCGTTTTCACAAGCGGACAAGTGTGAGCTGAGCGTCTATTTTATTACAACTGTGAATCCGTCCCTGAGAGTGTAAGCTCCGCTGGGGAGGTGCTGACGCTTGTGCGGTTCTCTGTACGGTATATAGCAGGTAATATACAGTGCCGCGCAGTGCATTCAGCGAAGGGGCAAAGCCGTGCACAATCCCTCGTTATTTAAGGCATCTCTGATGTTGGATAGTAGTACAGCAGAAAATGCAGTGCCCCCTTGTACTGTACCGTGACACCATATGCTGCCCTCAGCCATCATGTATTAACCATCAGGTCCGCCTTGTGCTGTGATAGCTGCAGCCATTAATACATAATTTATTCAATTAATAATAGATCGCGGAGAGACGCACAATAAGTCGCAGGTGACAATGATTTTCCTGCAGGATTATTTCCCCGGCCTTGGTCACGTGTGAATAATTATCCCGGCCCCGCCACCCTGTAATTGCGGGTAATGCCAGAGCACGCTATTACTTCATAAATGCACTCCCAGTAAATTTTCTACTCCCGTGCAATTTCCCTTC
Source organism: Pseudophryne corroboree (assembly GCF_028390025.1). NCBI lineage: Eukaryota > Metazoa > Chordata > Amphibia > Anura > Myobatrachidae > Pseudophryne > Pseudophryne corroboree. The sequence continues at coordinate 479,992,067 of NC_086451.1, forward strand.
CGTCCTGGTGTCCGCGGTTATAAATAACACATGAAACGACTTTCAAGGTAGAAGGCAGGAATCCATTTTGAAACGTTCTGTAAAGTAGAGAATGATTTATCGTTTCATATGATTTTGTCTGAACGCGCTGGAGCCGCGCCAGGTCATCAGAACTCTGTCAGGGGAATCTATTATTTATCGCGTCGTAGGCCGGCACCGCTGTAAGTAGTTTATTTTATGTTTAAATTCTGTAAGTACAATGCTAAGAAAAATCCATTTCTGATTCCAGCTTGGTTATGAAAATCTATCACGCGAAAGGAAAACAAAAGAAATTTTTATTTGACTGAAATGAAATAATACGGTCGGAATCTGTATCCTGGCGCTCTCAGGGAGAAATGGCGGAGATTCCTTTTATTTTTATTTATTTTTTAACAGAAAGGTCCCTTTGGGGAGTGACCTTAGCTAGAGCCGGAATAGATCCTGTCGTGCGTGATGTATAGGGGTGTGGATCAATGGATGATCGACACACATTAGGTCGACACTTGTTTTTTTGGGCCACGTCTTATATTTTTCATGTTATGTGACACCATCAGTACAAACGGGTAGCCGTGATTTGGGCAAGGTGGTTCGCTCCACTTCACTCACTACAGGTCACTGTTCCCATTAGATGTCCACATGGATAGTAAATCAATAATATGTTGAGAAAACGTGTCAGTATCCCCCAAAACACACGTCAACTATTTGTGTCGACTATTGTCTTGTCACCCTTTGATCTGAAGACCTTAAGCACGATCTACCTATTGTACCTGTCGACTTAATGCATGTTGACCATTGTCATACGTTGTTGATCTATTATCAGGTTTCCACGTAGAGATCATTTAATAGTTTGGAAAATACTTGTAGGGGACTGATACCCAAAGATATGTATTTAAGTCTCGGGCGTGTGGGTGTGAAAAGGCAGGCACATTCCCATCAATTTGGACTTGGCATTTGCAAGACAGCATCAATCACATCTGCTACACTTACTTTGTTGTTTCTAGAGCAAGTAAATGGGCTTTTCAACAGTTTTATTTATCATAGTTGAATTTGCAGTCTCCTAGGTAACATTAATGCTCTGTGCAGATTTGCGGATTCGCACAAAGGGGTGTGGCCAGTGATTCCATCATAAGCGTCATCAGGATGTCTCTCTCCTTTAGATGCCCTTTGTAATGTGACTTGAAGGGGTGTGGTTCATCAAATCGACAGTATCTAGGTCGACAATGTTTAGGTCGACCACTATAGGTCGACAGTCACTAGGTCGACATGGATGGAAGGTCGTCAGGGTTTCTAGGTCGACATGTGCTAGGTCGACAGGTCTAAAGGTCGACATGAGGATTTTTTTTTTTTTTGTGTCGTTTTCTTCGTAGAGTGACCGGGATCCCAAATTAGTGCACCGCGTCCCCTCGCATGGTGCCTTCGCTTCGCTCGGCACACTTTACCGTTCCAATCGTAGTCCACGTGGATCGTTAAGTATGAAAAAATTCAAAAAAAAGAAAAAAAATGTGAAAAACTCATGTCGACCTTTAGACCTGTCGACCTAGCACATGTCGACCTAGAAACCCTGTCGACCTTCCATCCATGTCGACCTAGTGACTGTCGACCTAAACATTGTCGACCTAGATACTGTCGATCTTCAGACCGGATCCCGACTTGAAGTGAGAACGCTGTTTTCCCCTTGCATCTGCTCCATGTGACGACTCCTGTCTTACTTTCCTACCTCTGTGTCTGTCTGTTATTACCCAATTTTGTTCTTTACTGTTGTTGCAATTGTTGGAATATGCTGCACTATATAAGAGACTTACTAAAGTAATAAATATCTCAGCAGGACTAGAGGTTCTGATAATCTGCATGTGACCCGCATATAGGTGGTCATTCCGAGTTGATCGCTAGCTGCTTTCGGTCGCAGCGCGGCGATTAGGTGAAACAGCGGCATTTCTGCATATGCGTATGGGGCGCAGTGTGCACGCGCGATGTACTTTCACACAAAACTATGCAGTTTCACACAAGATCGAGCGACGCTTTTCAGTCGCAGTGCTGGCCGTAGAAGTGATTGACAGGAAGTGGGTGTTTCTGGGTGGTAACTGTCCGTTTTCGGGGAGTGTGTGTAAAAACGTAGGCGTGCCTGATAAAAATGCAGGAGTGGCTGGCCGAACGCAGGGCGTGTTTGTGACGTCAAACCAGGAACGAAACAGTCTGAAGTGATCGCTAGGTTGGAGTAAGTTTGGAGCTACTCAGAAACTGCAATAAAAATTTTTCAAGCAGTTCTGCTAATCTTTCGTTCGCTATTCTGCAAAGCTAAGATACACTCCCAGAGGGCGGCGGCCTAGCGTGTGCAATGCTGCTAAAAGCAGCTAGCGAGCGATCAACTCAGAATGACCCCCATAGGTGCTAGTTACTGCCCAATTCCAAGGTGGTTCCACCTAGCAGACATGCTGACAGTGTTCTTTTCTCTGCAGGTTTACCAGAGTCCATCATCGCGGCCGCCTGCTCTCGGATCGGGCAGCGAGTTCTGCACCTCGATACGTAAGTCATTCCGTTCCCTGCTAGCAGTTTATTTGCCAAGCTTTCTTCTATAACATCTTCTTCTGTAGTGTTCATTGTAGTATAGAAGGAGTCAGCTGCCTTTATATTCTGCAGTGTCGGCCTCTAATCAGAGTCATTTATTATTGTGCATCATGTTTTTCATTGTTTTCATAGATGTTTAAAGAGTAAATTGGACTTTTAGATACATAGATGGAAGTTCTCCCATCGTGCTGATCCTTATCCAGCTGCTGTTATAGGGGGTAATTCAGACCTGATCGCAGCAGCAAATTTGTTAGCAGTTGGGCAAAACCATGGGGGTCATTCCGACCGATCGCTCGCTGCAGTTTGTCGCAGCGTAGTGGTCAGGTCAGAAAACTGCGCATACGCCGGCGCGGCAGTGCGCCGGCGCATGGCAGCTTTTGTTACCTAGCGATCGTCTCTGAGACAGAGGCGGTCGCTGGGCGGGAGGAGGCTGAACGGCGGCGTTAAGCCGCCGTTTAGGGGGAGTGGTCTGGCCAACGCAGGCGTGGCCGGACCGTTGGGGGGGCGGGCCGCGGCGGCTGCGCGACGTCTCACGCAGCCGATGCGGCCAGCGGCAGCGACAATTAGCTCCCGGCCAGCCGCAGGAGCTGCGCTGGCCGGGAGTTACTCCTCAAGTACAAAGGCATCGCCACTGTGCGATGCGTTTGTATCTGTGCGGGGGGGGGGGGGGGGGTGGACTGACATGTGGGGCGTCCCCCAACATGTCAGTGTAAATGATCGTAGCTGTGCTAAATTTAGCACAGCTACGATCAACTCGGAATGACCCCCCATGTGCAGAGAGAGTTAGATTTGGGTGGGTTATATTGTTTCTGTGCAGGGTAGATACTGGCCGCTTTATTCTTACACTGCAATTTAGATTTCAGTTTGTGCAATGTCTCCTTTTTCTTTTTTCTGGTCCGTTCTATGTTTTCCGATGCTGAGACGGTGTGTATTTTTTCAGTGTTTTCAGGAAAAACAGAATATATATAATAGAAAAAAAAAAAGATTTCAGTATGAACACACCCCACCCACATCTAACTCTCTCTGCACATGTTACATCTGCCCCACCTGCACTGCACATGGTTTTGCCCAACTGCTAACAAATTTGCTGCTGCGATCAACTCTGAAATATGCCCATAGTGCAGCGGATATCGTGCGGTAAGCCCAGTGTACCCGAATCTGACTTTGGTTACCGATTTCTTTACAACTGAGCCCCACACTTGCAGGGCCCTGCACCCTTGGCAGGGGAAGTTTCTCCGTTTTTAACATGGCGTCCTGTGTGAGCGGCATTGTGTCTTTGGATGCAGCCACTGTCAGCCCACTAAAATCCACACACGCCAAAATTTGTTCTGCATCGAACTGCGCATATTTTTTAACATCAACAAACTACTTGAAAATCGTCAGTGCGTGCGGGTAGCATGCGCCTCAGACAGAAGCGGAATGGAACGCAGGTTTGTTTTGCGGATAGATCTTGCGCATTTTCACACTGTGTATGTGGAAACCGGCTCTGACACCGGGCGTACGGATAGGAGAAATCCGACTGCAGGAATACGCACTGTTCTGCCTACAGGCGAATACCCGCATTTGTTTCCGGGCATGCCGAATTGCGCTGCACTACGCATAAAACTGCGGTTTATGATAATCTGCTAATGAGCCCTATGTAATGTATCCAGATGTCTTACTGAGGTGTCCGCCATTGCTGCGCCTAATCTGTCTGGATCAGGGATGCGAGAGCTAGACCCCACCTCCAGCGCACTTTAATCAGCACATGAATGAAAGGGAAGTTGTGTGATGGAATTTACCATGTTAAATAGGGAATGAGTGAAATCTTATGACCATACCACCGTATGTAGATCAGATTATTATCTCTATAAAGTGTCTTTTTTTCTGACATCCTAAGTGGATGCTGGGACTCCGTAAGGACCATGGGGAATAGCGGCTCCGCAGGAGACTGGGCACAACTAAAGAAAGCTTTAGGACTACCTGGTGTGCACTGGCTCCTCGTACCAAGACCCTCCTCCAGACCTCAGTTAGATTCTTGTGCCCGGCTGAGCTGGATGCACACTAGGGGCTCTCCTGAGCTCCTAGAAAGAAAGTATATTTAGGTTTTTTATTTTACAGTGAGATCTGCTGGCAACAGACTCACTGCAGCGAGGGACTAAGGGGAGAAGAAGCGAACCTACCTAACTGGTGGTAGCTTGGGCTTCTTAGGCTACTGGACACCATTAGCTCCAGAGGGATCGACCGCAGGACCCGACCTTGGTGTTCGTTCCCGGAGCCGCGCCGCCGGACCCCTTACAGAGCCAGAAGCAAGAAGTTTTCCGGAAAATCGGCGGCAGAAGACTTCTGTCTTCAACAAGGTAGTGCACAGCACTGCAGCTGTGCGCCATTGTTCCTCATGCACACCTCACACTCCGGTCACTGATGGGTGCAGGGCGCTGGGGGGGGGGGGGGCCCTGAGGGCAGTGCAGCTGGAAGACAGCTCCCCAGGCTCTCCCCTGTAGTTTTCAGGCACAAAGGGTTAAAAAGAGAGGGGGGGGGCACTAAATTTAGGCGCAATATATGTATACAAGCAGCTATTGGGGGAAAAAATCACTCAGTTATAGTGTTAATCCCTGCATTATATAGCGCTCTGGTGTGTGCTGGCATACTCTCTCTCTGTCTCCCCAAAGGACTTTGTGGGGTCCTGTCCTCAGTCAGAGCATTCCCTGTGTGTGTGCGGTGTGTCGGTATGGCTGTGTCGACATGTTGGATGAGGAAGGTTACGTGGAGGTGGAGCAGGGGCCGATAAATGGGATGTCGCCCCCTGTGGGGCCGACACCAGAGTGGATGGATAGGTGGAAGGTATTAACCGACAATGTCAACTCCTTACATAAAAGGCTGGATGACGTAACAGCTGTGGGACAGCCAGCTTCTCAGCCCGCGCCTGCCCAGGCGTCTCAAAGGCCATCAGGGGCTCAAATAAAACGCCCGTTACCTCAGATGGCAGACACAGATGTCGACACGGAGTCTGACTCCAGTGTCGACGAGGTTGAGATATATACACAATCCACTAGGAACATCCGTTACATGATCTCGGCAATGAAAAATGTGTTACACATTTCTGACATGAACCCAAGTACCACATAAAAGGGGTTTTATTTTTGGGGAGAAAAAGCAGCCAGTGTTTTGCTCCCCCATCAGATGAGTGAATGAAGTGTGTAAAGAAGCGTGGGTTCCCCCGATAAGAAACTGGTAATTTCTAAAAAGTTACTGATGGCGTACCCTTTCCCGCCAGAGGACAGGTCACGTTGGGAGATATCCCCTAGGGTGGATAAGGCGCTCACACGTTTGTCAAAAAAGGTGGCACTGCCGTCTTAGGATACGGCTACCTTGAAGGAGCCTGCTGATAAAAAACAGGAGGCTATCCTGAAGTCTGTATATACACACTCAGGTTCTATACTGAGACCTGCAATTGCCTCAGTATAAATAGTGCTGCTGCAGCGTGGTCTGATACCCTGTCAGATAATATTAATACCCTAGACAGGGATAATATTTTGCTAACATAGAGCATATTAAAGACGTCGTCTTATATATGAAGGATGCACAGAGGGATATTTGCCGGCTGGCATCCAGAATTAATGCAATGTCCATTCTGCCAGGAGGGTATTAGAAACCCGGCAGTGGACAGGTGATGCTGCCTTTAAAAGGCACATGGAGATTCTGCCTTATAAGGGTGAGGAATTGTTTGGGGATGGTCTCTGGGACCTCGTATCCACAGCAACAGCTGGGAAGAAATTTTTTTACCTCAGGTTTCCTCACAGCCTAAGAAAGCACCGTATTTTCAGGTACAGTCCTTTCGGCTTCAGAAAAGCAAGCGGGTCAAAGGCGCTTCCTTTCTGCACAGAGACAAGGGAAGAAGGAAAAAGCTGCACCAGACAGCCAGTTCCCAGGATCAAAAATCTTCCCGCGCTTCCTCTGAGTCCACCGCATGACGCTGGGGCTCCACAGGTGGAGACAGGTGCGGTGGGGGCGCGTCTCGGAAAATTCAGGGACCAGTGGGCTTGCCCACAGGTGGATCCCTAGGTTCTGCAAATAGTATCACAGGGATACAGGCTGGAGTTCGAGGCGACTCCCCCTCGCCGTTACCTCACATCAGCCTTGCCTGCTGCCCTCGAAGAAAGGTAGTACTGGCGGCAATTCACAAGCTGTACTTCCAGCAGGTGAAATCAAGGTACCCCTCCTTCAACAAGGCCGGGGTTACTATTCCAAAATGTTGTGGTACCGAAACCAGACGGTTCGGTGAGACCCATTCTAAAATTGAAAGCCTTGAACACTTATATACGAAGGTTCAAGTTCAAAATGGAATCGCTCAGGGCGATTATTGCAAGCCTGGAGAATTTCATGGTATCACTGGACATCAAGGATGCTTACCTGCATTTCCCTATTTACCCTCTTCACCAGGAGTACCTCAAAATTGTGGTACAGGATTGTCATTACCAATTCCAGACGTTGCCGTTGGTCTGTCCCCGGCACCGAGGTATTTACCAAGGTAATGGCCGAAATAATTATCCCGTACTTGGACGATCTCCTTATAAAGGCGAGGTCCAGGGAGCAGTTGTTCGTCGGAGTAGCACTATCTCGGGAAGTGCTACAACAGCACGGCTGGATTCGGAATATTCCAAAGTCGCAGCTGGTTCCTACGACGCGTCTACTGTTCCTGGGTATGGTTCTGGACACAGAACAGGATAAAAAGGGTTTCTCCCGGAGGAGAAGTCCAAGGAGTTGTCGTCTCTAGACAGAGACCTCCTAATACAAATACAGGTGTCGGTGCATCAATGCACGCGAGCCCTGGGAAAGATGGTAGCTTCTTACGAAGAAATTCCATTTGCCAGGTCCCATGCAAGGATTTTCCAGTGGGATCTGTTGGACAAGTGGTCCGGGTCGCATCTTCAGATGCATCGGCGGATAACCCTGTCTCCAAGGGCCAGGGTGTCGCTGTTGTGGTGGCTGCAGAGTGCTCATCTTCTAGGGGGCCGCAGATTCGGCATACAGGACTGGGTCCTGGTGACCACGGATGCCAGCCTTCGAGGCTGGGGGGCAGTCACACAGGGAAGAAACTTCCAAGGCTATGGAAAAGTCAGGAGACTTCCCTACACATAAATATTCTGGAACTAAGGGCTATTTACAATGCCCTAAGTCAGGCTAGACCCCTGCTTCAACACCGGCCGGTGCTGATCCAGTCAGACAACATCACGGCGGTCGCTCATGTAAACCGACAGGGCGGCACAAGAAGCAGGATGGCGATGGCAGAAGCCACAAGGATTCTCCGATGGGCGGAAAATCATGTGTTAGCACTGTCAGCAGTGTTCATTCCCGGAGTGGACAACTGAGAAGCAGACTTTCGCAGAAGACACGACCTCCACCCGGGAGAGTGGGGACTTCATCCAGAAGTCTTCCAAATGATTGTACACCGTTGGGAAAGGCCACAGGTGGACATGATGGCGTCCCGCCTCAACAAAAAGCTACAAAGATATTGCGCCAGGTCAAGGGACCCTCAGGCGATAGCTGTGGACGCTCTGGTAACACCGTGGGTGTCAGTGGCGTGCGGTGAGGTCAGTGGCTGGTGAGGCACTGCAGCCATAATGTACGCTGAGGCCCACCGATGACCCCTACCACCGCTGAGCTGATGTCTGCTACTGCCCCACAAGCCAATACCCACTGCTGCTGCTGCTAACGGCTGCTGCCTATGCCAATCTACTACAAAATTGCCGCCATCAACCGTCCTGGCCCCCCTGCCGCTAATTTGCATCTCAGTCCGATGCAGCCACTGCCAAACTTGTGATGAGCAGGCGGCTAATATAATGTAAATTTTGTAATATAAAAAATAAATATTAAGGGGGGAGGGTGATGCCAGGGAGAGGGTGACAGCAGTGGGTGACAGAGAGGGTGACGCTGACAGCATTGGGAGACAGGGAGAGGGTGATGCCAGGGAGAGGGTGACAGCAGTGGGTGACAGAGAGAAGGTGACACTGACAGCATTGGGAGACAGAGAGGGTGACACCAGGGAAAGGATGACAGCATTGGGTGACAGAGAGAAGGTGATGCTGACACCATTGGGTGACAGAGTGGGTGACACCAGGGAGAGGGTGACAGAAGTGGGTGCCAGAGAGAAGGTGACACTGACAGCATTGGGAGACAGGGAGAGGGTGACAGAAGTGGGTGCCAGAGAGAAGGTGACACTGACAGCATTGGGAGACAGGGAGAGGGTGACAGAAGTGGGTGCCAGAGAGAAGGTGACACTGACAGCATTGGGAGACAGGGAGAGGGTGACAGAAGTGGGTGCCAGAGAGAGGGTGATGCTGTGGAGAGGATGACAGCAGTGGGTTACACGGAGAGGGTGACACTAGGTATAGCACAATATAAAATACAACATAAACAGTATATCCCGGGGTCCGTGGAACAGCACGGGTGAGCATACACAATGTCACACTGAAAACACACTTTTTGGGGGGCACGCTTGAAAATGTCCACAGGGATGTAAATGCACACATTTTTTTCTGGTCCTGCTCTTATCAGCGATCGTGGAGGGCACACAGCAATGCTTTTTAGTATCAGGGTGACCCGTTCCCCCTAACGCAGACAGCAGAAGGGACCCTCTATCACTATATACTGTACTACACTCTCGGTAATTTACCTCACATATTAGCTCAGTATTTTTTCCTATTTTTCAGCACTCTCTCATTGGCGAATTTGTTGTAGTCTCCCTGCACTGTCCTTTGGCATCAGGGTTACGATCAGCATCTAACAACAACAGCAGAAGTGTTCTGTCTGTCTTATTTTTTTTATTTACAGTACATTATACAGTGCAGGTACACAATTATGTATTCCTGTTTTAACTGGAAATACCTATGCAAATAACTATGTTACTGCACAATCTGCTGAATCAAATTGTATCAATCGCTTTCTTCAACAAAAAATTCTAACAATGTGGCAATCATAAAATAACAGTGTTGCTACCACTTACATAAGCAACAAACGTTTTAGCAATTAGAACACATCAGCGTTTCTGTTATCTTTATCACAAGCTTACAGTATATTGGCCCTCATTCCGAGTTGTTCGCTCGCTAGCTGCTTTTAGCAGCATTGCACACGCTAAGCTGCCGCCCTCTGGGAGTGTATCTTAGTATAGCAATATTGCGAACAAAAGATTCGCAAAATTGCGAGTAGAAATTTCTTAGCAGTCTCTGAGTAGCTCCAGACTTACTCTGCCACTGCGATCAGTTGTCAGTTTCGTTCCTGGTTTGACGTCACAAACACACCCAGCGTTCGCCCAGACACCCCCGTTTCTCCAGCCACTCCCGCGTTTTTCCAGAAACGGCAGCGTTTTTTCACACACACCCTTAAAACGGCCAGTTTCCGCCCAGAAACACCCACTTCCTGTCAATCACATTACGATCACCAGAACGAAGAAAAAACCTCGTAATGCCGTGAGTAAAATACCTAACTGCATAGCAAATTTACTTGGCGCAGTCGCACTGCGGACATTGCGCATGCGCAGTAAGCGGAAAATCGCAATATAGTGAAAATCGGCAACGAGCGAACACCTCGGAATGACCACCATTGTTGCTCCTGGGACGCTCATGCTTGATCAATTGAGGTGAATACTGTTCTCTCTAATACAAGCCTATACTGTTATTCTAAAGGACCTCGATACTTTACTAATTGAGGTGACAATTGTGTCTTTTCCATATTGGGTAACTCTAACTTTACATTATTTTATATTTATGTGATCTTTTTCAAATATCACAATAATTGGCGGTTAGGGAGCAATATGATTAAGGATCATTAATGCCAATTAACTTGTTTTTTGTATTTATGCTTTTGACCGAGTGTTATGCGGATAATGAATGAGGTCCCAGTTGGAATTGCTCCTATATTACATGTGCAGTTTCAGTCATTTGTAAACATTTCAGATCTTTTTGGTGTAAAACATTAATTGGTATTGGCCCTCATTCCGAGTTGTTCGCTCGGTATTTTTCATCGCATCGCAGTGAAAATCCGCTTAGTACGCATGCGCAATGTTCGCACTGCGACTGCGCCAAGTAACTTTACTATGAAGAAAGTATTTTTACTCACGGCTTTTTCATCGCTCCGGCGATCGTAATGTGATTGACAGGAAATGGGTGTTACTGGGCGGAAACACGGCGTTTCAGGGGCGTGTGGCTGAAAACGCTACCGTTTCCGGAAAAAACGCAGGAGTGGCCGGAGAAACGGTGGGAGTGCCTGGGCGAACGCTGGGTGTGTTTGTGACGTCAACCAGGAACGACAAGCACTGAAATGATCGCACAGGCAGAGTAAGTCTGAAGCTACTCTGAAACTGCTAAGTAGTTAGTAATCGCAATATTGCGAATACATCGGTCGCAATTTTAAGAAGCTAAGATTCACTCCCAGTAGGCGGCGGCTTAGCGTGTGTAACTCTGCTAAATTCGCCTTGCGACCGATCAACTCGGAATGAGGGCCATTGTCATTTATGACTAGAGTAGTGATTATCGGATTATGTGACCAACAAATTGTGTATACATTAAAGGTCACTTTTACGTTTGATTTAATTCAATGTTTGGTATGTCTAAGTATTTTGGGGAACTGTACTCTTTTTAAGATGGAATAATAAAAGTTATGTTTTAATTTTTTCTAAGTGTGCATTTATAACCCTGCGGACATTTTCAAGCGTGCCCCCCAAAAAAGAGCATTCTTTCTTGTAAGTGTATTTTCTCTGTTTATTTGGCTCTGGGGAGCACCACCAACCCGTATTATACATCTGCTCTGTTGGGCTTATAAATTAGGTAGTTGGCTTTATATCAGTACTTCATGATATAACCCATCCATTTGCATCTGTTTGAGATATTTTCAGAGGCTCAGGGTGGGGATCCTGTTGCAGACATTCAATTTATGCTTTTCTGTCCACAATGTCACACTGACAAGCACTCACACTGTACTGAGGCACACACACTCACACTGAGGCACACACACTCATACTGAGACATGCACACTGTCACTCACACTGAGGCACAGACACTCATACTGAGACATGCACACTGACACTCATACTGAGACACACACACTGTCACTCACACTGAGGCACACACACTCATACTGAGACACGCACACTGACACTCACACTGAGGCGCACACACTCATACTGAGATACGCACACTGACACTCACACTGAGACACGCACACTGTCACTCACACTGAGGCACACACACTCATACTGAGACACACACACTGACACTCATAATGAGACACACACACTGTCACTCACACTGAGGCACACACACTCATACTGAGACACGCACACTGACACTCACACTGAGGCGCACACACTCATACTGAGATACACACACTGACACTCACACTGAGACACGCACACTGTCACTCACACTGAGGCACACACACTCATACTGAGACACACACACTGACACTCATAATGAGACACACACACTGTCACTCACACTGAGGCACACACACTCATACTGAGACACGCACACTGACACTCACACTGAGGCGCACACACTCATACTGAGACACACACACTGACACTCACATTGAGGCACACACACTCATACTGAGACACACACACTGACACTCACACTGAGGCGCCCACATTCATACTGAGACACACACACTGTCACTCTCACTGAGGTACAGACACGCACACTGTCACTCACACTTAGGCACACACACCCATACTGAGACACACACTCATACTGAGACACGCACACTGACACTCACACTGAGGCGCACACACTCATACTGAGACACACACACTGACACTCACACTGAGGCGCACACACTCATACTGAGACACGCACACTGTCACTCACACTGAGGCACACACACTCATACTGAGACACACACTCATACTGAGACACGTACACTGACACTCACACTGAGGCGCACACGCTCATACTGAGACACGCACACTGACACTCACACTGAGGCACAGACACTCATACTGAGACACACACTCATACTGAGACACGCACACTGACACTCACACTGAGGCGCACACACTCATACTGAGACACGCACACTGACACTCATACTGAGACACACACACTGACACTCACACTGAGGCGCACACACTCATACTGAGACACGCACACTGACACTCATACTGAGACACGCACACTGACACTCACACTGAGGCGCACACACTCATACTGAGACATGCACACTGTCACTCACACTGAGTCACACACACTGATACTGAGACATGCACACTGTCACTCACACTGAGGCACACACACTCATACTGAGACACGCACACTGACACTCACACTGAGGCGCACACACTCATACTGAGACACACACTCATACTGAGACACGCACACTGACACTCACAATGAGGCGCACACACTCATACTGAGACACGCACACTGACACTCACACTGAGGCACACACACTCATACTGAGACACGCACACTGACACTCACACTGAGGCGCACACACTCATACTGAGACACACACTCATACTGAGACACGCACACTGACACTCACAATGAGGCGCACACACTCCTACTGAGACACGCACACTGACACTCACACTGAGGCACACACACTCATACTGAGACACGCACACTGACACTCACACTGAGGCGCACACACTCATACTGAGATACGCACACTGACACTCACACTGAGACACGCACACTGTCACTCACACTGAGGCACACACACTCATAATGAGACACACACACTGTCACTCACACTGAGGCACACACACTCATACTGAGACACGCACACTGACACTCACACTGAGGCGCACACACTCATACTGAGACACACACACACACTGACACTCACACTGAGGCGCCCACATTCATACTGAGACACACACACTGTCACTCACACTGAGGTACAGACGCACACTGTCACTCACACTTAGGCACACACACTCATACTGAGACACACACACACACTGACACTCACACTGAGGCGCCCACATTCATACTGAGACACGCACACTGACACTCACACTGAGGCGCACACACTCATACTGAGACACGCACACTGTCACTCACACTGAGGCACACACACTCATACTGAGACACACACTCATACTGAGACACGCACACTGACACTCACACTGAGGCGCACACGCTCATACTGAGACACGCACACTGACACTCACACTGAGGCACAGACACTCATACTGAGACACACACTCATACTGAGACACGCACACTGACACTCACACTGAGGCGCACACACTCATACTGAGACACGCACACTGACACTCATACTGAGACACACACACTGACACTCACACTGAGGCGCACACACTCATACTGAGACACGCACACTGACACTCATACTGAGACACGCACACTGACACTCACACTGAGGCGCACACACTCATACTGAGACACGCACACTGTCACTCACACTGAGTCACACACACTGATACTGAGACATGCACACTGTCACTCACACTGAGGCACACACACTCATACTGAGACACGCACACTGACACTCACACTGAGGCGCACACACTCATACTGAGACACACACTCATACTGAGACACGCACACTGACACTCACAATGAGGCGCACACACTCATACTGAGACACGCACACTGACACTCACACTGAGGCACACACACTCATACTGAGACACGCACACTGACACTCACACTGAGGCGCACACACTCATACTGAGATACGCACACTGACACTCACACTGAGACACGCACACTGTCACTCACACTGAGGCACACACACTCATAATGAGACACACACACTGTCACTCACACTGAGGCACACACACTCATACTGAGACACGCACACTGACACTCACACTGAGGCGCACACACTCATACTGAGACACACACACACACTGACACTCACACTGAGGCGCCCACATTCATACTGAGACACACACACTGTCACTCACACTGAGGTACAGACACGCACACTGTCACTCACACTTAGGCACACACACTCATACTGAGACACACACTCATACTGAGACACGCACACTGACACTCACACTGAGGCGCACACACTCATACTGAGACACGCACACTGACACTCACACTGAGGCACAGACACTCATACTGAGACACACACTCATACTGAGACGCACACTGACACTCACACTGAGGCACACACACTCATACTGAGACACGCACACTGACACTCACACTAAGGCGCACACACTCATACTGAGACACACACTCATACTGAGACACGCACACACACTTACACTGAGGCACTCGCACTTTTACTGAGACACACAGACACACTGAGGCACACACTCATACCGAGGCACACACACATTACCACAGTAGGTACCTCCAGGCTGGAGGTGTCAGCTCACACTGCAGGAGCCAGTGTCAGCAAAGTAGCAGTCAGATTGCAGGAGACTTGGCACAGTCGGGGGCGTGGCTTAATCACGGATATGTGACCACGCCCCTTTTTATAAAAATAACCCCTCACCATCAAGCAGCAGGCTCCAAAGCCAGCCCGACACTAGCTGGTGTACAGTGGTGATCTGTGGGTGTGAGCTGCCCCCCTTCCCACGTTACTTTCATTCACTCACCCCCCCTCACCTGGGTCCTGGCCTGGGCATATGTGCCTTCCGCAGAGGTGTCAGTGCTGCTCCCTGGGAGAGAGCAGTGGAGGAAGGGAGTTAGCGCCACCCGCTGCATAAAGCACTCCTAGCTCTCTGCACCTGGCTCTCGCGGTGCTATCTTCTGCTCTCCCCCCTTCTCCATGTACCGCTGCAAGAACAGTGCTGTGAGTAAGGAGGCAGGGAGGGGGGAGCCGCTCATAGTCAGCGCCGCATGCACTCTGTCTCCTCGGCATCCCGGCGCGCTGCAGCTGGAGCAGTGCCTGACGTGTCCCGCCGCCACTTCTCCCCGCCGCGTCTATGTGATTGGACCAGCGGATCCAGCACTGGATCTGCTGTCCAATCACAGGTGCCTCGCTAGCAGGGGCGTGCTTTCCCTGCTAGTGAGGCACTTGTATAAGTGCCGCTTTCCACTCTTTTTGTAATGGGCTTTTACAGCCCAGCACATGGCCCCGCCCCCGCTTTGTCCCGTTCCCACTGGTTACGGGAGGCACTAGCTGTCAGTGCCTCCCAAATGTAGTACATGCGGACTACAATGATTATGATAATACAAAGAGGGTACATCTGACACAGAATATATGTCTTATGTATCTTCTTTGTATTATTTTAATCATTAGTGACAGGGGAGGCACTGCCTCCCCTGCCTCCCCTGACTGCACGTCCCTGGTGGGTGTACCAGTCGGTGTATGTGTTCCCTTCTCTGCCTCTCTTACCCAGGGTATTGAGAATAATAAGAAGGAGAGGAGTAAGAACTATACTCATTGTTCCGGGTTGGCCAAGAAGAGCTTGGTACCCAGAACTCCAAGAAATGATCTCAGAGGACCCATGGCCTCTGCCGCTCAGACAGGACCTGCTGCAGCAGGGGGCCTGTCTGTTCCAAGACGTACCGCGGCTGCGTTTGACGGCATGGTGGTTGAACGCCGGATCCTGAAGGAAAAGGGCATTTCGGAGGAAGTTATCCCTACGCTATTTAAAGCTAGGAAAGAAGTGAACGCAAACCATTATCACCGCATATGGCGGAAATATGTTGCGTGCTGTGAGGCCAGGAAGGCCCCAAAGGAGAAATTTCAGCTAGGTCGATTTCTGCACTTCCTACAGTCAGAGGTGACTATGGGCCTAAAATTGGGTTCC
Organism: Pseudophryne corroboree; assembly: GCF_028390025.1. Classification (NCBI taxonomy): domain Eukaryota; kingdom Metazoa; phylum Chordata; class Amphibia; order Anura; family Myobatrachidae; genus Pseudophryne; species Pseudophryne corroboree. The sequence goes on from NC_086451.1 coordinate 480,008,376, forward strand.
ATTAAGGTCCAGATTTCGGCTCTATCGATTTTCTTCCAAAATAGAACTGGCTTCACTGCCTGAAGTTCAGACTTTTGTTAAGGGAGTGCTGCATAGTCAGCCCCCGTTTGTGCCTCCAGTGGCACCGTGGGATCTCAACGTGGTGTTGGATTTCCTGAAGTCGCATTGGGTTGAGCCACTTAAATCCGTGGAGCTATAATACCTCACGTGGAAAGTGGTCATGCTGTGGGCCTTGGCGTCGGCCAGGCGTGTATCAGAATTGGCGGCTTTGTCATACAAAAGCCCTTATCTGTATTTTATATGGATAAGGCGGAATTGAGGACTCGTTCCCAATTCCTTCCTAAGGTGGTATCAGTTTTTCATGTGAACCAACCTATTGTGGTGCCTGCAGCTACTTGGGACTTGGAGGATTCCAAGTTACTGGACGTAGTCAGGGCCCTGAAAAGTATATGTTCCAGGATGGCTGGAGTCAGGAAAACTGACTCGCTATTTATCCTGTATGCACCCAACAAGCTGAGTGCTCCTGCTTCTAAGCAGACGATTGCTCGCTGGATCTGTAGCACGATTCAACTTGCACATTCTGCGGCTGGACTGCCGCACCCTAAATCTGTAAAAGCCCATTCCACGAGGAAAGTGGGCTCTTCTTGGGCGGCTGCCCGAGGGGTCTCGGCTTTACAACTTTGCCGAGCTGTTACTTGGTCGGGTCAAAACATTTTTGTAAGAGTCTACAAGTTTGATACCCTGGCTGAGGAGGACCTAGAGTTTGCTCATTCGGTGCTGCAGAGTCATCCGCACTCTCCCGCCCGTTTGGGAGCTTTGGTATAATCCCCATGGTCCTTACGGAGTCCCAGCATCCACTTAGGACGTCAGAGAAAATAAGATTTTACTCACCGGTAAATCTATTTCTCGTAGTCCGTAGTGGATGCTGGGCGCCCATCCCAAGTGCGGATTGTCTGCAATACTTGTTTATAGTTATTGCCTAACTAAAGGGTTATTGTTGAGCCATCTGTTGAGAGGCTCAGTTATATTTCATACTGTTAACTGGGTATAGTATCACGAGTTATACGGTGTGATTGGTGTGGCTGGTATGAGTCTTACCCGGGATTCAAAATCCTTCCTTATTGTGTCAGCTCTTCCGGGCACAGTATCCTAACTGAGGTCTGGAGGAGGGTCTTAGTGGGAGGAGCCAGTGCACACCAGGTAGTCCTAAAGCTTTCTTTAGTTGTGCCCAGTCTCCTGCGGAGCCGCTATTCCCCATGGTCCTTATGGAGTCCCAGCATCCACTACGGACAACGAGAAATAGATTTACCGGTGAGTAAAATCTTATTTTTTGGTGAGTTTGCGCCTTAGAAGCTTTAAGTTGTGACAAAGCCGCTACATGAGACTGCTCTGAGTAATGTGATACATGACAAGTGTATGTCTATGTGACTGAGTCTGTACACCACGTGCTACAATGTAGCAGCCGCAGCTTTTTTCCAATACAAGTTCCGTTGTGCTCCGTGTAGAAGTGTCATATATCACATTACTCAGTGCAGTCTCACGGAGCGGTATTCTCACATCCCATTGCTACAGAGACGCACATTTGGGCAGAATAAGAAGCGACAGTGTTTGGCGCAGTGCGGTCGCGCCATATGGCGTATCGGGTCCAGGTGTATGAGGACACATGTACAATGTAAAATAAGTGAAAACATTTCTTACATAAGGTAGGTCCTTCTGGAATTGTTTCTGTTATGTAGGGATTGTTTCTGCATTGGGGATCAGCTGAGGTGCTGATCTCAGGGTACCCGTCTTGAGTGGTTATATAACTATTTGTGCATTGCACTGCTTTGGGCTCACCGGAATGACTGCGCTCCCGTCTGGAGTTTATGGGGGTCATTCCGAGTTGCTCGCTTGCTAGCAGTTTTTAGCAGCCGTGCAAACGCATTGTCGCCGCCCACCGGGGAGTGTTTTTTCGCTTTGCAGAAGTGCGAACGCCTGTGCAGCAGAGCGCCTGCAAAAATATTTTGTGCAAAACAAGACAAGCCCTGGACTTACTCTTCGTGTGCGTTGATTCTAACGTTGGAGGGACGGCTTTTGACGTCACACACCCGCCCAGCCACGCCTGCGTTTTCCCTGGCACGCCTGCGTTTTTTCCAAACACTCCCTGAAAACGGTCAGTTGACACCCAGAAAAACCCCCTTCCTGTCAATCTTCTTGCGGCCGACAGTGCGACTGAAAACGTCGCTAGAACCTGTGCTAAACCACAAAGCTCTTTGTACCTGCACGACGCACGTGTGCATTGCGGTGGATACGCTTTCGCAGATTATCCGTTTTTTACACTGATCACTACGCAGCGAACAACGGCAGCTAGCGATCAACTCGGAATGACCCCCTATATCCGCTGTAACCATTGCTCCTTATATTGATCATTTTATCACTAATGTGAGGTCTGTTCACATTGAATACGCAGAAGCGTTCTGTGACTACGGACCCGTATAACGCTGAGTAAAAGGGCCGCACAGATACGCTATGCCTTTCTAACCGCACAGATACGCTATGCCTTTCTAACCGCACATGGGGCCTAATTCAGACCTGATCGTAGATGTGCTAAATTTATCACATCTATGATCAGCTTCCCTGATATATGGGGGGACGCCCAGCACAGAGCTAGTCCGCCCCGCATGTCAGGCCCAATGCACAAGTACAAAAGCATCGCACAGCAGCGATGTTTTTGTATTTGAAGAGTAGCTCCCTACCAGCGCAACTCTTGCGCGCTGGGTGGGAGCTATTAGTCGCTGTCCGGATCGCAGCGGCTGCTTGTGACATCACGCAGCCGCCGCGGCCCGCACTCCCAACGGTCCGGGCACGCCTGCGTTGCCTGGACCGCATCCCTAAAACGGTGGGCCAAACGCCGCCGGCCCGCCCCCTCCCGCCCAGCGACCGCCTCAGCCTGTCAATGAGGCAGAGGCGATCGCAGGGCTGAGACGGCCGTCTGGCATGCGCCGGCGCACTGCGGCGTCGGCACATGCGCAGTTCAGACCTGATCGGCTGCTGTGTGAAAACGCACGCAGCGATCAGGTCTTAGTTAGGCGCATAGTCAGCTTACTGTTAGTGCAGGCATCACTGTGCCACTTTGTAGCCCTTATACAACGACGCCTTTACTCTCCAGCGTGCGTTTCTGAATGTACAAGCAAGTGGCGGCAACTAATGGTACAGACGAGGTCCATTAAAAAGCACTGAGTAACACCTTTGTTGATTTATATACACAGGCCCAGCCCCGCCATCAGCAGCAGCTAATCTTATGCAGAATAGGCCCTTGATTGCCCACTTGTCATAAATTCCTGCCGACTGATTTGAAACTAAAGTCAGCTTCTGCCAAATTGTAATTGAAGGAGGCCCGGCGCTGTGTGCCAGCTATCCATCTCAGTAAACGTAGCCTGTGCTTCTCTTCAGAAAAGCCACATTCACCGGAGATATTAATGAGATGTTGACATGTGAAATTTCAAGAATAGACATTAAGCGATTTAGAAAAGTCATTTGCAATTCAAAACGTGGCGATCGACATCCAGGCCTCAACTTCTGGGGCTCACGGTAAAAACGGCCGCCAGAAAGTCGATTGTTTTTTTCTTTCTTTTTTTGTGCTACTTTATTAAAAATTAATTTCGTTCCCACAAGTAACATTGGGTCTTCGGTCAGCGAATTTTATTGTGCGTCTTGCTTCTGGGAAAAACATTAATGGGCCGATTTACTAACCCGTTATTTGTCAAAGCGGCTTTACCCAATGGATTTACAGTGGCAGCAGAAATAAATGTTTAATTACTCTGGCTACGTGTAAATATACAGTGTGTGTATCCTATATAATAAAAGGCTAACGCTGCTCCTCAGCTCTATGGGCGGAATTCAAGTGTTTTGCGTGATGGAGCCTGACGGAGCAAGTAAACTGTTGCTCCTTTTGGGCAACACAGACATTATGGTTATGTTGTTTCATCATTTAGTGTGCATGTGTGTATATGTGCGTGTATATATATATATATATATATATATATATATATATATATATATACCGTATATACTCGAGTATAAGTCAACCCGAATATAAGCCGAGGCACCTCATTTTACCACAAAACCTGGGAAAACATATTGACTCGAGTATAAGCCTAGGGTGGGAAATGCAGCTCTAGCCGTACACAGCCCTCAGTGCCAGATATGCCCCACAGTGCCAGATATGTCCCACAGTGCCAGGTGTGCCAGATATGTCCCACAGTGCCAGGTGTGCCAGATGTGCCCCACAGTGCCAGATGTGCCCCACAGTGCCAGGTGTGCCAGATATGTCCCACAGTGCCAGGTGTGCCAGATATGTCCCACAGTGCCAGGTGTGCCAGATATGCCCCACAGTGCCAGGTGTGCCAGATATGTCCCACAGTGCCAGATGTGCCAGATGTGCCCCACAGTGCCAGATGTGCCAGATATGCCCCACAGTGCCAGATGTGCCCCACAGTGCCAGATGTGCCCCACAGTGCCAGATGTGCCCCACAGTGCCAGATGTGCCCCACAGTGCCAGATATGCCCCACAGTGCCAGGTGTGCCAGATATGCCCCACAGTGCCAGGTGTGCCAGATATGCCCCACAGTGCTAGATACTTACCCTCCGTCGCTCCCGCGCTGTCTTCTGAAGGAGGGACACAGAGAGCGCAGCGCGCGGCTCTTCTGTGTCCCTCCTGCATCTCCAGCGGCAGCGGCGTGTGTTAAAGGAAGTGCCGGTTCGTGCACTTCCTTTACCACTCAGACGGCGCTGGAGATGCAGGAGGGACACAGGAGAGCCGCGCGCTGCGCTCTCTGTGTCCCTCCTTCAGAAGACAGCGCGGGAGCGACGGAGGGTAAGTATCTAGCACTGTGGGGCATATCTGGCACATAAAGCTGACTCGAGTATAAGCTGAGGTGGCTTTTTCAGCACAAAAAAAAGTGCTGAAAAAGTCGGCTTATACTCGAGTATATACGGTATATATATAGAGAGAGAGAGAGAGAGAGCTTTAAAAAAATAGAAGTGTTAATAATTTATTTTTAGTAATTGACAAAATGCAAAGTGAGTGAACAGAAGAGAAATCTAAATCAAATCTATATTTGGTGTAACCGCTCTTTGCCTTCAAAACAGCACCAATTCTTCTAGGTACATTTGCGCACAATTTTTGAAGGAGCTCTGCAGAATTCTGCAGGGTACTGACCAGAGGCGTAACTAGGGTTTTCGGAGCCCAGGGCGAGATGGAAAATGGCCACGCACCAGAAGGGGTGTGGCCACTGAAAATGGCCCACAGTGCCAGTTACATGCCCCACAGTGCCAGATACAATGCCCCACAGTGCCAGATACAATGCCCCACAGTGCCAGTTACATGCCCCACAGTGCCAGTTACATGCCCCACAGTGCCAGTTACAATTCCCCACAGTGCCAGTTACAATGCCCCACAGTGCCGGATATATGCCCCACAGTGCCAGTTACATGCCCCACAGTGCCAGTTACATGCCCCACAGTGCCAGATACAATGCCCCACAGTGCCAGATACAATGCCCCACAGTGCCAGATACAATGCCCCACAGTGCCAGATACAATGCCCCACAGTGCCAGTTACAATGCCCCACAGTGCCAGCTTCATGCCCCACAGTGCCAGTTACATGCCCCACAGTGCCAGTTACATGCCCCACAGTGCCAGTTACATGCCCCCACAGTGCCAGATACATGCCCCACAGTGCCAGATACATGCCCCACAGTGCCAGATACATGCCCCACAGTGCCAGATACATGCCCCACAGTGCCAGATACATGCCCCACAGTGCCAGATACAATGCCCCACAGTGCCAGATACAATGCCCCACAGTGCCAGATACAATGCCCCACAGTGCCAGTTACAATGCCCCACAGTGCCAGTTACAATGCCCCACAGTGCCAGTTACATGCCCCACAGTGCCAGATACATGCCCCACAGTGCCAGTTACAAGACTCTCCTCCTCCCCCGTCAGTCACTCACCGCTGCGGCGCTTCCCTCTGCTATGTGGGGGGAGGAGAGCGCAGCGCCTCTCCTGCCCCTCACTGCTCCAGGTCTCGGGCGGCGGCTATGTGGCGCCGGTTCGCTAGCCAATCAGAGCTCGCGGACCGACAGCCAATCAGGAGCCGGTCCGCAAGCTCTGATTGGCTAACGCCGCCGGAGACCGGACACAGCGGTGGCGAGGGGAGGGAGAGACGCTGCGCTCTCCTCCCCTCACATTTCGGCGTGATGGGGGTGAGTGGTGCATGATGCCCTGGCCGCCGGCCGCGCCCCCCCCCCCTCTCCTGGGCCTGCCAAGGCGCCCAGGGCACGTGCCCCACTCGCCCTACCCTAGTTACGCCTCTGGAACTGACTCACTTCTTTGCCCCTGACTAACCTTGGGCAGGTAATCAGCAAACATAAAGCGGAGAGAGATAAATTGCCAAGCAATCAGCTCCTAAGTGTCATTTTTTAAACTCAGCCTGTAACGTGGCAGTTAGGAGCTGATTGTCTGGTACTTTATCTCTCTGCAATGCTTAGTAAATAGATACCTAAGTTTCCTATGCCATCCTTTTCCAGCACGCAGTTGTCAATGCCGCTCCCCCGCTAAGTACTGTGATAGTTGTTCTCCAACGTTATCCTGACCTGGATCATCCTTTCACCTGTGCGTTGACCTCTGTCACCAGCGTCCTTTGTTACCTCTTACATGAGATGATCTTGGTCAGTGATTAGATGTAACGGGTTGTACTGGGCCAGTCTCACTCTTTGGATAATAGTTTTCTCTATTAATGTATAAATAGAATAATGTACTTTACGGTGAACTTCTGAGTTTTGCTACTTTCATCAAACTAATTCCCTCTTAGTTAAATACTGTCATTTATACCATATGTTTTGTCTAATTATTATATTTGGATATATGAATATACCTACAGCGGAATGCTGCCAAGACACATAAACGTTAATCTGAACTTTCTGTCTGCTGAATTCTAAGTGAATCTCTGTCTGTACATTTATATTTCTCTATAACACAAATCATCAGATACTCAGACAGGCCCAGATTAATTACAGAGTACTTTTTTTTTTTTTTTATTAGATCCTTTTAACGTAGACCTATTATTTTTTTTCCCCCCACATCTTGCAGGAGAAATTATTATGGTGGGAATTGGGCCAGTTTCACTTTCTCAGGGTTACAGACCTGGATTGAAGACAACAAGGTAAGTGTTGTGGCTAGTAGTGAAAACTCGTTCAGTTTGTTAGCTTAATTACGACCGCAGAAGTCTAATAATGACAGAGGCCGGCAACTGCTTCAGGCTCAGATGGAAGCGCTGCCCTGCCCACACTCCGCTTTATCCAGTCTCTGACCGTCAGCGCCAACGTCCGGATCTACGGGTGACCAAGCCCTTGGTACTCTGACCCAGTGACTGAATCGCATTCTGACTGATGCCTGCGAACGCTGGCTGATGGCTGATGTGAAGCGATGATTAGCTTTGTATACAATTAAATTGGGGTTGGAATCTTCTTTGCAACAATTAGTTTGTATAAAGAAACAAAAAAAAATTTGGATTATGGGTCTAATTCTGAGTTGATCGCAGCAGCAAATTTGTTAGCAGTTGGGCAAAACCATGTGCACTGCAGGGGGGGCAGATGTAACCTGTACAGAGAGAGTTAGATTTGGGTGTGTTGTGTTCAAATTGCAGTGTAAAAATAAAGCAGGCAGTATTTACCCTGCACAGAAACAATATAACCCACCCAGATCTAACTGTCTCTGCACACGTTACATCTGCCCCACCTGCACTGCACATGGTTTTGCCCAACTGCTAACAAATTTCCTTCTGCGATCAACTCTGAATTACCCCCTATGTGCACAAAATTTGTTTTATGCACAAAATGATTAAAAATATTGTATAAAATTAGCTCCAGAGTGTGCATCTCGTTTTTAGACTTGGGACCCATCCCCAGGATATCTAATCTGTATATATTCCAAAATACGAAAATCCAAAACACTTCTGGCATTTTGATTAAGGGATACTGAGCATGTATATAATAACAGGATATGTGATATTGCGGAGACCAGCGGCTTGGTCTTTGCTGCTTGTGCAATATATATTACTGTAGAATAGTATTTCCCAAACGTCATACCACTTCTGTATATGTATATACTGTGATATATATATACACATACATACACACACACACACACAAAAAGCAAATTGTCTGGAACTCCTTAGATGTCCCAAAATGTGTCTACTTGTTCAACGTTTCGGTTTATGCTACCTATTTCAAGAACATACACAACAAAGGAAGTGACATACCTAATTTCTATTATGTTTATTTATTTTTTTCATTTATTTATTTTGGTTTTTATTTATATTCAATATATATATATATATATATATATATATATAAAATATATATATACGGATAAGTGATACTCAACCTGTATGTATGTGTGTGTGTATATATATATATATATATATTTTATTATAGGCTATGGCAGTGGTCCTCACACTGTGTTCCGTGTACCCTGGGGTGCCTCAGGGCACTTGCAGGGGGGCCTCGGATTGGTGGTCCAGGACCAATTCACATTATTTATGGTCAATGTAATAAGCAAACCCTGCGCTGGAGGCTGTCAATCATAATATATGTGCACAAATAGAAGCACATCGTGTCCGCCATCACACATGTGAACCTAAGGATGACATAATTTATTTAATTTAATATTTCTGTCTAAATTTCTCAATAAGAAACTTGGCGTGAAAATAATTCTAATACTCTGGGGCGCCGTGAATCCAATTAGTTTGAGAAGCACTGGGGCTATGGACATGTCCCTGCTTACTCTGTATACCTCTGTGTTATATCCTGCCGGCAGAGAGAATGTGGCGTGGAGGAACGCGTGGCCAGTACAGAACATACAGCAGAGAATGAAGAACAGATTCCCCTGAACCAGAACGACACAACCATCCAGAACATAGAAATATTCACTTATTCCAGGTAAGACCTTTATATCACTTTGTGTTTCTGGATAAAACACAGATTTACCATCGTTCATTCACTATCTGACTATGAAATTGTGGATTTCCCCAACACCTTGTTTGGGGGGATTTGTAAAATACATATAAATAATTAGTGTTGTGTTACTGATATTTGCAAACTAGAAATGTGTTACTGTATCTACATCTCCTATGAGCATTTGCTCAGTACAACTCCTGTGGAAATCGCACTGTGCGTAGAACCAGTGACGCGAGCGTCAGGCTGCGCTTTGTGCTGCAACCTCTTCCCGGTTGTTTCATCTAATAACGTTTTGTTTGTGGCGCTACTCTAGAATCACCGCTGATGATCCGGCCTTTTCCCTGCACTCCTGTATATTGTGTATAATGTTCTGCGTTGCCTTTCCTGATCAGTAATAAGCTCTGCGCAGTGGCCTCAGTAAGCTCTGCTAGCGTCACGTTGCTGTACGGGCAGGAAGGTGCTGTACTGTTCAGGGATATTGTACTGGGCTAGACGCTGTTTTGATCCAGAGATGTCACGTTTTTTAAAAACAATCAGATTGCTTCTATGCGATTATCTGTAGCCACGTTTTTTAGGTATCTTGTAGCTTGAAAGGGCCAGCATGACAAAGGTAAGAATAAATTGCTGTCACCACAAGTTATTAGATTATGCTAGAAGATTGCGGACATTTTTCTGTGATAGCTAAGCTGTAGTAAACCCTATAAATGTACTACAACGACCAGGTGCAATCTCGGCATAGAAGCAGCAAAAATATATATTGCAGACCAAAGAGCCAGATGTTGCATCAGATGAAGTTTTCAGTCTCCGCATGAAACGCGTCAAACACACACTATTGAGCCCTCGGTCAGTACTAGGGCCAGTGATTTATTACATACACGGTATTGTTGCAAATGCGTTATATCACTGTTCCGGTGATTAGTTTCTGTTTTTTCGCTGCTATCTCTGACTGCACACGGCGCTCCTTATTGCTGGTAATGCGCAGCCAGGATACTCTGCAATGCAACTTACGCAGTATTCTAGGCGGTCTTGGACGTTTTCTGGCTTATCTTGGACATTTTTTTTAATGGGGCAATCATTTACCATTGCCATATAAATGATTGACCCTTTAAAAAAACAACAGAGTTCGGACAGAATCACGCACGTTTGGCAACCTGGCCTCCATTACATCCCGCACATTGGGGGTCATTCCAAGTTGATCGCACGCTGCCGATTTTTGCAGCGCAGCGATCAGGTTACTACTGCGCAGGCATATGCACCGCAATGCGCACGCGCTTCGTACGGGTACAAACAGCATTGTTGCTGTGCAATTCTTCTAGCGACGATTCCATTCGCACAGCCGATCGCAAGGAGATTGACAGGAAGAAGGCGTTTATGGGTGTCAACTGACCGTTTTCTGGGAGTGGTAGGGAAAACGCAGGCGTGTCAGGCGTTTGCAGGGCGGGTGTCTGACGTCAATTCCGGGCCCGGACAGGCTGATGTGATCGCAGCGGCTGAGTAAGTCCAGAGCTACTCAGAAACTGCACAAAACTTTTTCGCCCCGCTCAGCTGCACACGCGTCTGCACACTTGCAAAGCGAAAATACACTCCCCCGTGGGCGGCGACTATGCGTTTGCACGGCTGCAAAAAGTAGCTAGCGAGCGATCAACTCGGAATGAGGGCCATTGTGTTTTCTTTGCAACACTTTAATGACTTGGCTCTTCTCTCCAGTATGGGACTGTTATGTTCCGGATACAAGTGACTATTCCCCCGATATATAGTGACACTGTCATATGGTGACTAGAGGGAAATGTATCACAGCTTGGAGAGAGAGATAAAGTACGAACCAATCAGCTCCTAACTGCCATGTTACAGGGTGTGTTTGAAAAATGACAGGAGCTGATTGGTTGGTACTTTCTCTTTCTCTGCGTTATCTCTCTCTCCATACTTTGATAAATCTCCCCCTAACAGTTAAGTTTTGTTTTGTCATTATAGTTTAGTTCAGCTGATTTTGATCATTTGAACCTATTTCTAGTAATTATCTCAATTTGTTTTATGCTTAACCCCTTATATATATTTTTCACTTACTGGTATGTTGTTCAATTTGTTTATAATACAGTATAATTAAGTTCACCGTCTGTTCGGTATTATTGCATTGCAGCAGTGATTATGTAAAAAAAATATATTTTATTGTTATAGGTATAATGTTTGATTTTATATTTAATCAGATGTAGCACTTCAGCGGTGCTATATATATATATATATATCTATATATCTATATATATTCCATGTTTTCCATGAGTAGATGAATACTCACCTTTCAGAGCAATGTCAGTGTGTAATATACTGATAAATGGGGACTTTGCAGTGGAATAAGCCATCTGTGCTTTAGAAGAGTCTGTTTCGCACTCCTAGAGAACACATACAGTATATTATGCACTGGAATAGAAAACGTTCGGTTCTTCTCACACTTTGATAAGAGGATGCGTAGACTGGAATGGAGCTTTGGCTAAGGAGATAATTATTGGCGCGCACGCCCGTGCCTTTGTGTGCTCTTCAGTGACTTCTGATATACTATTGTTATATTTTACGCTATACACCAAACGCTGGCAATCTCTGGGCAGCTTCAGGACGTGGATAGGAATTGCGCAGTCGCTCCCTCCAGAAGTGGCGAGTCTCACCTGGCGCAGACGCTGCGTGTACATTGACGACTGACACCGTCAAGTGAAATTCAAATTACAAAGTGTATTTATTGGTGCATTGAAAGAAGGGGAAATAGTAACAGCTGTTGTTTATACTCTGTAATATTCTTCCTTAGCTTTGTGGCTGGAGAGTCCTTGAGGAAATTTGCTCATAAATATTATGACCGCTCCACATAAAGCAGGCGGAGCAGGTAGTTCTGGAGAGCGCGCCGGCACTTCCCAGGCAAATGCCGATTTTGTAATTTTATGTAAACAATCAATCTCCCACATTGTGTAATGTGTCATTCCAGCAACTGGTGGAAGAACACAGAGGGGAGGGTCTGCCGGGGGCGCGCCAGCAATGTGCAGGAAAATGCTATATCGTCTCCAGCCCACAGACGTAGCTATGTACATAGACGATGAATGGGATTACAGGGGGATTTCTTCCCAATCCACAGCGGGTTGTCCGTTGTCTCTCGCCTCAGTCCTGTTACAGGAAGCTGCCGGGACGCTGCTGTGCAGAGGAACATTCCCCGTGTGTATAGAAGCACGTTACAGACTGGACCTATGCGCGGGATCAACAGGATAAAAGCAGAGATCGTTCCACCTTATCTGACCTGTCCCAGAGATACCGGGGGCTCTGGCGGACCCCCGTTTCCAGTGTACGCAGGCTAGACGTAACCCCCTTATTGACACCATTCAAATAGAAAATAGAATCATTGAAATGTTTAAACCTGTTTCCACCAAAACACACGGATACTTGATCATTACTGTGTGCAGATAGGACGCTGTCACCATGATACCCATCATAGAGGGGATTCCATGTTCTGTTAATTTATATCTGCGATATGGAACAATGTATCAGCTGCTGCAGAGCAGTTTATGTGAAAGTGAACGAATCAGAATGTGTGCAGGACACTCCCAGAAATATGTCAGTGTGCATGGAACAATGTTTTCCACAAATATATATCTATTATCTGACAGCATTAGGTTACATGAACTTGCTGTGCTACATTTGAGTGAGCTGCAAAATATTTTCCTCCATAAAGGTAAAATCAGTATATGTGTGTGTGTATGTATATATATATATATATATATATATATATATATATATATATATATATATATATATATATATATATATATATGTGTGTGTGTGTGTGTGTGTGTGTGTGTGTGTGTGTGTATATATATATATATATATATATATATATATATATATATGTGTGTGTGTGTGTGTGTGTGTGTGTGTGTATGTATATATATATATATATATATATATATATATATATATAAAAATATAAATAAAATACAACATATAAGTACATGATGGGTGGAACTCTGAGAAAAAGTAAATTTCTGACAACTATTTAAAACACATAACAGAACTTGCACCAGAATTTAAGCAGCTTCATTAGTTTAGCAGTGTATTATAAAATTAGTTATGAAATTATACTTGGTTAACTCTGAAGCATATTCATGATGTCTGCTACGTTTACATTTATACATTTTACAGTTTTATTCTCCTAGAAAGTAATTTGCGTGCAAACCGCCATCATTATTCTAGAAAGTAATTTGCGTGCAAACCGCCATCATTATTCTAGAAAGTCATTTGCGTGCAAACCGCCATCATTATTCTAGAAAGTCATTTGCGCGCAAACCGCCATCATTATTCTAGAAAGTAATTTGCTCACAAACCGCCATCTTTATTATAGAAAGTAATTTTAGGGAAAAACGCCATTATTATTCTAGAAAGTAATTTGAGCGCAAACCGCCATCTTTATCATAGAAAGTAAACCGCCGTCGTTACTAAAGTAGATCTCACCCCTCCGTAGAAAGCTCTGTTTTCCTCGTACAGTATAAATAAGGAAACCGACTAAGGAGCCTTTTAAAACTAAATAGCAGAATAAACCCCAAGACTCCTATTTATAAGGTCGATTTTCTGTTGCACATCACCGGCTATTACACACGAAAAGTCATCGCTCAACGAGGCAGAAAGCAAAGCCGGCGCGTTTCTCTGAGCGCGCTCGGCACAAAGTCGTGCAGCAAGCATGTTATCAAACAGAAATCCTCATTAACCCGACAGCATTAACCTAAATAAAAAACAAACCACCTTCTCTGCATTTACCCTCATTGTGTCCGTCCCAGTGAATATGGCGACGGTTTGGGCGCAGCAAGAAGAGCTTTAGAGGCGTGCGCCCTGGTCGGCACCGGTTCTGTAACTCTTAGTCTGTTTGTTAGGATTTGCTGGATGACTGAGCAGGATGGAAATCTCCCGCGGCTCTGTGTGTGTTTCCTCAGCTCTGTACTGGATGATTCTGCTGCGTAGACAGAGATCGGTGCGCGGAGATTGTGTCTCTATCTGAGGTCTGTTGTGTCTCCTCTGTATCCACTGCTATATATTAGGTTCACACTCGTGTCCCACAGGATATAAGTGGGGATCATACCAATAATATAGGGACTCTTTAAACGATTATTATGCATCCTGTCTGCATTTACTGCTCGGTCGCTGTACACTTATGGGTGGCGGAGAAAAATGAAGCAAGACCAAAATCAGCTAATACGTACCCGGTCAGGACGCATCTGATAGTAATATTACTTTGCTGCCCTTCTACTGTGCAGCAAGGCGGGGAAATTATCTCCGATCAAAACCTTTCTGGAGGGCAAACAGCTATGGCTGCCTTTCTCATACACACAGCACAGTCATTTGATGGAAGAGAAGAGAGAAGGAAGGGAAGGTTTTTAGATTACACAAAGCAGACAGAGCTCAGAGAGACATTCCGAAGCCTCACTGCTCACTACATCATGTGACCATGGTTGCCATGAAAGTCACATGAGGCAGTGCAGAATTATATAAAACATTATAACCAATCTGAAGAAACAAGCACAGGATTATTGGGATTTACCAGCATTCTCCTTTGTAACCTGCCACAGGGACTTATTCAGAGTTGTTAGCAAACCAATAAAGTTAGCGATTGGGCAAAACAATGTGCAGTGCAGGTGGGGCAGATGTAACACGTGCAGAGAGAGTTAGATTTGGGAGGGTTATATTGTTTCTGTGCAGGGTAAATATTGGCTGCTTTATTTCTACACTGCAATTTAGATTTCAGTTGGAACACACCCCATCCAAATCTAACTCTCTCTGCACATGTTACATCGGCCCCACCTGCAGTGCACGTGGTTTTGCCCAATTGCTAACTGGTTTGTTAACAAATCTGAATAAGGCCCTTCCTGTCTTATGTTAGAGAAAACACACCTAATTTGTTTTAAAAGGGTGGCGGGATGGGGGTCAACTGCAGAACTAAATACACAGAGTGGGGTATTTATGTAAGGAGCTCAATCTGCTGAATTACAGTAAGAGTAAAGGCGTCATTATTATTACTTTATAGGACAACACAAGGGGTCTGAAGCCCTGTACAGAATTTATACTGCAATAGGAGATAACACGTACTTGAAAACTGTGCTTCAGTATAGCTGCGTAGACATTTGCAATCTCACCCGTGCACGGGGACTGTGCCCCAGAATCCTGGTCTGACACCCCTAGCAAAAACTGAGGCTGCGCTATGTGAATGGTGTTCAGATCAGTGGTAACATGTACTGGGGGCTGCACACCACCCCCGTTACAGAAGGTTAGGGTCCCCTTACACCTTTGAGTTATAGTGAAGAAATGGGTTACTTTAGGCGTCTCCTGTAATAGAAGATCCCCCCCCCATCCCTCTTTCCTTACGTGGCCGGGACTGAATTGTGCTGATATGACAACAGTGAGGAAAATTTAATGAAACAGCGAACAGAGGATTCTGAGAACATTCTACCTGCCTGATTCCTGTTACCTCCACCTGTCCCTCTAGGACCCTGGGCTGCCGCTGTTTTACCGCCTCTGGCACCCATTAGTAGCCACGCCCAGTGTACGGGGGCACGTGTGGATCCTCCGGCTCCTCTCCTCTCCCCTGTAAGATTAGTCCTTATATTTACATTGCAGTGGCAGCAGCTGGTTGCCCCCCAGAGGCTCCATCCGCTTAATTAGGTTTAACGGTTTATTTTCCCATAAAATACCTTTTTTTCCTCTTAAATAATTGTATCCTGTAGTAGAAATTAATATTAATGGTCCTTGCCTCAATTTTTCATCTTTGTAATATAGATGTGAATTGAGAAGAAATATTGTCGTCTTTTCTTAGAGAGAGAAGATCCTCAGCCGGCACAATTCATCTCCGTGATTAGTCTTCTTCCTGCAAATCAGAGGCGTAATTGAGTTTCTGAGGGCAGATGGATTAGGCAGAGAAGTCATTTTACACCGGACGCATTTAGCAGCAGTGGCAGGGATCAGAGAGCGCAACATAGGCAGCCAGCTGGCGCGTGTGGGACTACAAGTTCCAGCATGACTTTCTAGAGAGCCTGGCCTAAACGTGGAGCCGCGTTTTCGCATAGTAGTTCTTCCGTATTAAATGGTGGTTTCACTCTTTCTAAATCTGTGTGTGCCAATAGCTGTATATTACTATTATGTTGTCACTGATAATATTATTGGTCTTTTTGTTTTAATTTTTATGTAACCGAAGACTTTACAATATAATAATGTAATAATTAAGAAGAATCCTTGTAAAGCCCTCACATTTCCCCTCACAGCACGCAGCGGCCATTTTGTCTGTATGATAGAGTAACGTCATTAGCACCCAATGAATCGACAAACGTGGCACCGGTATGTGTAGGTGTCAGGGGCACTTGTGACCTATTTATTCTTCAGTAATATTATAAATACTCGGTCTCACTTTATGCTGAAACACAGCTACAATGACGCCACGCCGGAGACGTGACGTAGGGAATCCCGCACCCTGGCTAAACTGTTATTTCATTTACAGGAACGGAGACTCTGGAGATGTGGAGGAAGCTGGGGCACTCGGGATGAATCTAGAACGTTTGACCACCGATTCCACATTGCCAGATGCCACCAATGAAGATGCCCCTCAGGTGACTCCATCTGCTGACCAGCCGGACGCTCCGGCAGAAATCCAGGACACTCAGGACGCAGAGAACGCAGCCAGCAGTGACCAGAAAGAGTCCGCAGGAAGTGACCAGATACCCAGTGATAGCATCGTCCCGGCCGCTAACGCAGAGCCAAGCCCTGCTGCAACCTGCCACAAAGCCGTCACCTATTCTGATATTGTCAGGGAAGGACGCAGGTTCAACATTGATCTCGTGTCAAAGGTCGGTGCGTCAGGCATACTTCTGCATGGTGCATATACAAGAGTTTAGGTTTTGGCATTAGAAACAGTATATGGCCTTTTTGGGGTTCACTTGGAGTAACCAACTTTTCTATACAGTATATTTACATTTTTAATAGAAGTTTGTAATAAGCTGGAGTAGACCAATCACAGAGATAGAACATTCACAGGTGTAAACTTACCTGTAGCCAATCAGAGTGTTAGAACATTCACAGGTGTAAACTGACCTGTAGCCAATCAGACTGTAGAACATTCAACTGGTCTAAACCGAATTGTAGCCAATCAGAGCATGAGAACATTCATAAGGCTAGACCAAGCTGCAGCCAATCAAAGCATGAGGACATTTCTTGGACTAGACCATCCTGTAGCCAATCAGACGTGTCCGTGAAACATGTTGCAACCACAGAATTAGTAAGACTTTATTCAATATTATTCTATGCATTGTTTTCATTGCCTGTTCCTAATGTTTCTCTGACGTCCTAGTGGATGCTGGGAACTCCGTAAGGACCATGGGGAATAGCGGCTCCGCAGGAGACTGGGCACAAAAGTAAAGCTTTAGGACTACCTGGTGTGCACTGGCTCCTCCCCCTATGACCCTCCTCCAAGCCTCAGTTAGATTTTTGTGCCCGGCCGAGAAGGGTGCATTCTAGGAGGCTCTCCTGAGTTTCTTAGTAAAAGTTTAGTTTTAGGTTTTTTATTTTCAGTGAGACCTGCTGGCAACAGGCTCACTGCATCGAGGGACTAAGGGGAGCAGAAGCGAACCTGCCTGCTTGCAGCCAGCTTGGGCTTCTTGGCTACTGGACACCATTAGCTCCAGAGGGACCGAACACAGGCCCAGCCTCGGAGTCCGGTCCCAGAGCCGTGCCGCCGGCCCCCTTACAGAGCCAGAAGCAAGAAGAGGTCCGGAAAATCGGCGGCAGAAGACATCAGTCTTCACCAAGGTAGCGCACAGCACTGCAGCTGTGCGCCATTGCTCCTCAGGCACACTTCACACTCCGGTCACTGAGGGTGCAGGGCGCTGGGGGGGGGGCGCCCTGAGCAGCAATAGAAACACCTTGGCTGGCGAAAATACATCACATATAACCCCCAGGGCTATATGGATGTATTTTAACCCCTGCCAGAATACAGCAAAAAGCGGGAGAAAGGCTCCGCCCCCTTCTCGGCGGACTTTTCTCCTCAGCACACGGGCGCCATTTTCCCTCACAGCTTCGCTGGAAGGACGTCTCCCTGACTCTCCCCTGCAGTCCTGCACTACAGAAAAGGGTAAAACAAGAGAGGGGGGCACTAATTAGGCGCAGTATAAATAAAACAGCAGCTATAAGGGGAAAAACACTTCTATAAGGTTATCCCTGTATATATATAGCGCTCTGGTGTGTGCTGGCATACTCTCCCTCTGTCTCCCCAAAGGGCTAGTGGGGTCCTGTCCTCTATCAGAGCATTCCCTGTGTGTATGCTGTGTGTCGTACGATTGTGTCGACATGTATGAGGAGGAAAATGGTGTGGAGGCGGAGCAATTGCCTGTAATGGAGATGTCACCCCTTAGCGAGTCGACACCTGAGTGGCTGAGCTTATGGAAGGAATTACGTGACAGTGTCAGCTCTTTACAAAAGACGGTTGATGACATGAGACAGCCGGCTACTCAGCTCGTGCCTGTCTAGGCGTCTCAAAAGCCATCAGGGGCTCTAAAACGCCCGTTACCTCAGATGGCAGATACAGACGCCGACACGGATACTGACTCCAGTGTCGACGATGAAGAGACGAATGTGACTTCCAATAGGGCCACACGTTACATGATTGATGCTATGAAAAATGTTTTACATATTTCTGATAATACAAGTACCACTAAAAAGGGTATTATGTTTGGTGAGAAAAAACTGCCTGTAGTTTTTCCTGCATCTGAGGAATTAAATGAAGTGTGTGATGAAGCGTCGGTTTCCCCCGATAAAAAACTGATAATTCCTAAAAGGTTATTAGCATCATACCCCTTCCCGCCAGAGGATAGGGCACGTTGGGAAACACCCCCTAAGGTGGATAAAGCGCTCACACGTTTGTCAAAACAGGTGGCACTACCGTCTCCTGATAGGGCCGCCCTTAAGGAACCTGCTGACCGAAAGCAGGAGAATATCCTAAAATGTATATACACTCACACGGGTGTTATACTGCGACCAGCAATCGCCTCAGCCTGGATGTGCAGTGCTGGGGTGGCTTGGTCGGATTCCCTGACTGACAATATTGATACCCTGGATAGGGACAGTATATTACTGACTATAGAGCATTTGAAAGATGCATTTCTATATATGCGGGATGCACAGAGGGATATTTGCCGACTGGCATCAAGAGTAAGTGCGCTGTCCATTTCTGCCAGAAGAGGGTTATGGACGAGGCAGTGGTCAGGTGATGCTGATTCCAAAAGGCATATGGAAGTATTGCCTTACAAAGGGGAGGCGTTATTTGGGGTAGGTCTATCAGACCTGGTGGCCACGGCAACTGCTGGGAAATCCACATTTTTACCCCAGGTAGCCTCTCAACATAAGAAGACGCCGTATTATCAGGCGCAGTCCTTTCGGCCCCATAAGGGCAAGCGGGCAAAAGGCTCCTCATTTCTGCCCCGTGGCAGAGGGAGAGGGAAAAGGCTGCAGCAAACAGCCAGTTCCCAGGAACAGAAGCCCTCTCCCGTTTCTGCCAAGTCCTCAGCATGACGCTGGGGCTTTACAAGCGGACTCAGGCACTCCCCTAAAGTCTGCTTTACCGACGTCTCCCTCCGACAGGGAGGCGGTATTGGAAGCCATTCACAAGCTGTATTCCCAGCAGGTGATAATCAAGATACCCCTCCTGCAACAGGGACAGGGGTATTATTCCACGCTGTTTGTGGTACCGAAGCCGGACGGCTCGGTGAGACCTATTTTAAATCTGAAATCCTTGAACACTTACATACACAGGTTCAAATTCAAGATGGAGTCACTCAGAGCGGTGATTGCGAACTTGGAAGAAGGGGATTATATGGTGTCTTTGGACATCAAGGAGGCTTACCTCCATGTCCCAATTTACCCTTCTCACCAAGGATACCTCAGGTTTGTGGTACAGAACTGTCACTATCAGTTTCAGACGCTGCCGTTTGGTTTGTCCACGGCACCCCGGGTCTTTACCAAGGTAATGGCCGAAATGATGATACTCCTTCGAAGGAAGGGAGTTTTAGTTATCCCGTACTTGGACGATCTCCTGATAAGGGCAAGATCCAGGGAAAAATTGGTAGTCGGGGTAGCACTATCTCAAGTAGTGTTGCGGCAGCACGGTTGGATTCTCAATATTCCAAAATCGCAGCTGATCCCGACGACGCGTCTTCTATTCCTTGGAATGATCCTGGACACAGTCCAGAAAAAGGTGTTTCTCTCGGAAGAGAAAGCCAGGGAGTTATCCGAGCTAGTCAGAAACCTACTAAAACCAGGCCAAGTATCAGTGCATCAATGCACAAGGGTCCTGGGAAAAATGGTGGCTTCCTACGAAGCAATCCCATTCGGCAGATTCCACGCAAGAACATTCCAGTGGGACCTGCTGGACAAATGGTCCGGATCGCATCTTTAGATGCATCAGCGGATAACCCTGTCTCCAAGGACAAGGGTGTCTCTCCTGTGGTGGTTGCAGAGTGCTCATCTTCTCGAGGGCCGCAGATTCGGCATTCAGGACTGGGTCCTGGTGACCACAGATGCCAGCCTGCGAGGCTGGGGAGCAGTCACACAGGGAAGAAATTTCCAGGGCTTGTGGTCAAGCCTGGAGACATCACTTCACATAAATATTCTGGAGTTGAGGGCCATTTACAATGCTCTAAGCCAAGCAAGACCTCTGCTTCAAGGTCTGCCGATACTGATCCAGTCGGACAACATCACGGCAGTCGCCCACGTAAACAGACAGGGCGGCACAAGAAGCAGGAGGGCAATGGCGGAAGCTGCAAGGATTCTTCGCTGGGCGGAAAATCATGTGATAGCACTGTCAGCAGTGTTCATTCCGGGAGTGGACAACTGGGAAGCAGACTTCCTCAGCAGGCACGACCTCCACCCGGGAGAGTGGGGACTTCACCCAGAAGTCTTCCACATGATTGTAAACCGTTGGGAAAAACCAAAGGTGGACATGATGGCGTCCCGCCTCAACAAAAAACTGGACAGGTATTGCGCCAGGTCAAGGGACCCTCAGGCAATAGCTGTGGACGCTCTGGTAACACCGTGGGTGTACCAGTCAGTGTATGTGTTCCCTCCTCTGCCTCTCATACCCAAGGTACTGAGAATTATAAGACGGAGAGGAGTGAGAACTATACTCGTGGCTCCGGATTGGCCAAGAAGGACTTGGTACCCGGAACTTCAAGAGATGCTCACAGAGGACCCATGGCTTCTACCTCTAAGAAGGGACCTGCTCCAGCAAGGACCCTGTCTGTTCCAAGACTTACCGCGGCTGCGTTTGACGGCATGGCGGTTGAACGCCGGATCCTGAAAGAGAAAGGCATTCCGGAGGAAGTCATCCCTACCCTGATCAAAGCCAGGAAGGATGTAACCATAAAGCATTATCACCGCATTTGGCGGAAATACGTTGCTTGGTGCGAGGCCAGGAAGGCCCCTACGGAGGAATTTCAACTGGGTCGATTCCTACATTTCCTGCAAACAGGAGTGTCTATGGGCCTCAAATTGGGATCCATAAAGGTTCAGATTTCGGCCCTGTCGATTTTCTTCCAGAAAGAACTGGCTTCAGTGCCTGAAGTTCAGACGTTTGTCAAGGGGGTGCTGCATATACAGCCTCCTTTTGTGCCTCCAGTGGCACCTTGGGATCTCAATGTAGTTTTGGGGTTCCTAAAATCACATTGGTTTGAACCGCTTAAATCTGTGGATTTAAAATATCTCACGTGGAAAGTGGTCATGTTGTTTGCCTTGGCTTCGGCCAGGCGCGTGTCAGAATTGGCGGCTTTATCCTGTAAAAGCCCTTACCTGATTTTTCATACGGACAGGGCAGAATTGAGGACTCGTCCTCAATTTCTCCCTAAGGTGGTTTCAGCGTTTCACCTGAACCAGCCTATTGTGGTACCTGCGGCTACTAGGGACTTGGAGGACTCCAAGTTGCTGGACGTAGTCAGGGCCCTGAAAATATATGTTTCCAGGACGGCTGGAGTCAGAAAATCTGACTCGCTGTTTATCCTGTATGCACCCAACAAGCTGGGTGCTCCTGCTTCTAAGCAGACTATTGCTCGTTGGATTTGTAGTACAATTCAGCTTGCACATTCTGTGGCAGGCCTGCCACAGCCAAAATCTGTAAAAGCCCATTCCACACGGAAGGTGGGCTCTTCTTGGGCGGCTGCCCGAGGGGTCTCGGCTCTACAACTTTGCCGAGCAGCTACTTGGTCAGGGGCAAATACGTTTGCTAAATTCTACAAATTTGATACCCTGGCTGAGGAGGACCTGGAGTTCTCTCATTCGGTGCTGCAGAGTCATCCGCACTCTCCCGCCCGTTTGGGAGCTTTGGTATAATCCCCATGGTCCTTACGGAGTTCCCAGCATCCACTAGGACGTCAGAGAAAATAAGAATTTACTTACCGATAATTCTATTTCTCGTAGTCCGTAGTGGAGGCTGGGCGCCCATCCCAAGTGCGGATTGTCTGCAATACTTGTACATAGTTATTGTTAACTAATTCGGGTTATTGTTGTTGTGAGCCATCTTCCAGAGGCTC